>NW_028163297.1:0-187500 GCF_964263955.1 Coregonus lavaretus | reverse complement strand
GAGCAGCAGTTCACCATATAGGGAATGGGATGCCATTTGGTACAGAGAGCAGCAGTTCACCATATAGGGAATGGGATGCCATTTGGTACAGAGAGCAGCAGTTCACCATATAGGGAATGGGATGCCATTTGGTACAGAGAGCAGCATTTCACCATATAGGGAATGGGATGCCATTTGGTACAGAGAGCAGCAGTTCACCATATAGGGAATGGGATTCCATTTGGTACAGAGAGCAGCAGTTCACCATATAGGGAATGGGATGCCATTTGGTACAGAGAGCAGCCGTTCACCATATAGGGAATGGGATGCCATTTGGTACAGAGAGCAGCAGTTCACCATATAGGGAATGGGATGCCATTTGGTACAGAGAGCAGCAGTTCACCATATAGGGAATGGGATGCCATTTGGCACAGAGAGCAGCAGTTCACCATATAGGGAATGGGATGCCATTTGGCACAGAGAGCAGCAGTTCACCATATAGGGAATAGGATGCCATTTGGCACAGAGAGCAGCAGTTCACCACATAGGGAATGGGATGCCATTTGGTACAGAGAGCAGCAGTTCACCATATAGGGAATGGGATGCCATTTGGCACAGAGAGCAGGATTTTTCTGCTTTGACCTCAAAGGAACGGGAAGTAGGGTCAGTGCACAACATCATTTGTTATATTGCTCCCATAACCCCCTCTGTTTATTTATTTGAGATTATTGAAGGTTTTGTTGGTGGAGAACTACTTCCACATCACACAGGGCCCACTTTATGTGTGATGCTGGTGTGTATGTGATGCTGGTGTGTGTGTGTGTGTGATGCTGGTGTGTGTTTGATACTGTCTGTGTTTGATACTGTGTGTGTGTTTGATGTGTGTGTGTTTGATGCTGTAATTTATTCTGATTGTAGACCGAGAACTAATGTAGTGTTTTTTCTCTGTTCCTAATTGCATTCATTACATCAAACAGTCAGAGAGACAAACGATGCTTCCCAAATGACACCCTAGTTCACTACTTTTGACCAGAGCCCTGATCAATATAGGGAGTCGGGTGCCATTTGGGACATAGCCCAAGATAACAGAGCTCATCTGCATTACAATCCCTTCCCAATGCGGCCTCCATCCAGATTCACAGAATACCTGACTAGCAGAGATAATGCAGCCTCCATCCAGATTCACAGACTACCTGACTAGCAGAGATAATGCAGCCTCCATCTAGATTCACAGAATACCTGACCAGCAGAGATAATGCAGCCTCCATCCAGATTCACAGAATACCTGACCAGCAGAGATAATGCAGCCTCCATCCAGATTCACAGAATACCTGACTAGCAGAGATAATGCAGCCTCCATCCAGATTCACAGACTACCTGACTAGCAGAGATAATGCAGCCTCCATCCAGATTCACAGACTACCTGACTAGCAGAGATAATGCAGCCTCCATCCAGATTCACAGACTACCTGACTAGCAGAGATAATGCAGCCTCCATCCAGATTCACAGACTACCTGACTAGCAGAGATAATGTGGCCTCCATCCAGATTCACAGACTACCTGACTAGCAGAGATAATGCGGCCTGTATCTACCATACCATCCATGTTATTTTCCTAAAGGTAAAAAAAAAAAAAATGATTGTTTGGATTACCCAAACAGGGGTTAATTTAACCTCCAATTTGGGTTATTTCATAACCCAGAGCTGGGTGTTGCACAGAACACATGGTGGGTTATTTTGACCCAGCCAGTTGGGGTTCATGAGTTGGGTTGTTGGGATTACCCAAACATGGATTAATTTAACCACCAGTTGGGTATTTGTTTAACTTTCATGCTGGGTTGATCTAGCAGCTGGGTCATTTTGAACGTAATCCTTCGGTTGTTTTCAGCAGGAGCAGCTTATCGTGAGTGTGGCTTATAGATAGATCTTATTGGCCACCCGTGACAGTAAACGTCACTCCTGTTCCTCATGTTAACGTGTACATTTCATTACTGTTCATGATGTTAACATGATGAACAGGAATGACATTTACTCTCATGGACATTCACTCTCTCGCTTACATATTGCAAATCACAATTTTCCTTAAAATGTTAAGCATTTAACACATTGTTCTAGAATATTAAGATTATTTATGACATATTATGATAAGGTGGTATCTATCCCAATAATGGCATTCGCAGGCTTCTGGGAACTACACAAATGTAAATGTTAAACCTTAAAATGTGATTACTATACAACAGAACAGATGAGAGCTAAAAAATAACAATCTGAAAGCCATGTCCTTACTAAACTACACCTCCAGTCTTCTGATCTGAATAACCCAGCATCAACAACCCAACCTTGCTCTTTTTTAAGAAAACAACCAACTTAGGTGACTCAACGCCTGGAACCCAGCAGTTGGGTCAACCAAACAACTCAGCATTTATGTTTGTGTTGTTATGACAGCTGTGTATAACTGTAGTTTGGCTTGCCCAAATATATTGTGTGCATCCCAAATGCCACCCTATTCCCTTTGAAGTTCACTACTCTTGACCAGGGCCCATAGCGCACTAGATTGGGAATAGGGTGCCATTTGAGACAAAGCCCTTCTCCCTCTATTCTGCTACCACAGAGACTGATTCAGCTTCTGGGAGACAAATATTGCTGACCTTATAAAAACTAAGTAAGTGCATGAGTGCTGGTGTTGTTTTGTTGTTTTAACTGAAATTGGTCCAACAGTAGCAGGGACCCATGTTGTGCAGGAGGAGAGGAGAGGAGAGGAGAGGAGAGGAGAGGAGAGGAGAGGAGAGGAGAGGAGAGGAGAGGAGAGGAGAGGAGAGGAGAGGAGAGGAGAGGAGAGGAGAGGAGAGGGGAGGAGAAGAGAAGAGAAGAGAGGAGAGGAGAGGAGAGGAGAGGAGAGGAGAGGAGAGGAGAGGAGAGGAGAGGAGAGGAGAGGAGAGGAGAGGAGAGGAGAGGAGCGCCGTGCCAAGAAAAAGCCACAGCGATAATTAGAGGAAAGGGTTCCTGTGAGAGACTAAAAGCAGAGAGGGAACACAGGAGTGGAGAGATGAATCCCTAATCGGATGATGAGCATAAAGAGAGGGAGGAGAGAGAGGAGAGGGAGGAGAGGGGAGTAGAGGGAGGTGAGAGAGGAGAGAGAGAGGAGAGGGAGGAGAGGGAGGTGAGAGAGGAGAGAGAGAGGAGAGAGAGGAGAGGGAGGTGAGAGAGGAGAGGGAGGAGAGGGGAGGAGAGGGGAGGAGAGGGAGGAGTGGGGAGGAGAGGGAGGAGAGTAGAGGAGAGGAGAGGAGAGGAGAGGAGAGGAGAGGAGAGGAGAGTAGAGGAGAGGAGAGGAGAGGAGAGGAGAGGAGAGGAGAGGAGAGGAGAGGAGAGGAGAGGAGAGGAGAGGAGAGGAGAGGAGAGGAGAGGAGAGGAGAGGAGAGGAGCGGAGCGGAGAGGAGAGGAGAGGAGAAAGGGTGAGGAGAGGGGAGGAGAGGGAGGCGAGAGAGGCGAGATAGGAGAGAGAGGAGAGAGAGGAGAGGGAGGAGAGAGAGGAGAAAGAGGAGAGGGAGGAGAGGGGAGGAGAGGGGAGGAGAGGGAGGAGTGGGGAGGAGAGGAGAGGGAGGAGAGTAGAGGAGAGGAGAGGAGAGGAGAGGAGAGGAGAGGAGAGGAGAGGAGAGTAGAGGAGAGGAGAGGAGAGGAGAGGAGAGGAGAGGAGAGGAGAGGAGAGGAGAGGAGAGGAGAGGAGAGGAGAGGAGAGGAGAGGAGAGGAGAGGAGAGGAGAGGAGAGGAGAGGAGAAAGGGTGAGGAGAGGGGAGGAGAGGGAGGCGAGAGAGGCGAGATAGGAGAGAGAGGAGAGAGAGGAGTGGGAGGAGAGGGGAGGAGAGAGAGGAGAGGGAGGAGAGGGAGGAGAGGGGAGGACAGGGTGTTCACCTTTGCCTACCCACCACTGCTCAAAGATAAGCTGAATTAACAGGAGAAGTTGGGCTGATAATGTTTCAATAATAACTTGACAGCTGATGTCCCCGATGGTGAAGTTATCTTTCTTTCACATCACTTCATATCTTTAACTGATGTTAACGTACATTTCTAACCTACTGAATAAGGGCTATTGAAGATATTAATCACAGTAAGGGGAGGCTAAGACTTAACTTGTGCTGAACAAGGAGCTACAAGAAATAACAGCAAATTGAATTCCGAAATGTAAGGAACATTTTCTCTCAGGATCACCCGCATAGAACAAACTCCTTAGCATTCCCACGCAGATATATGACAGTCAGCCATTCCTCCCACTGGCCTACATACCAGTACTGTACCTCCTAGAAGAGAGAACAGACATTCATACCAGTACTGTACCTCCTAGAAGAGAGAACAGACATTCATACCAGTACTGTACCTCTTAGAAGAGAGAACAGACGTTCATACCAGTACTGTTCCTCCTAGAAGAGAGAACAGACATTCATACCAGTACTGTTCCTCCTAGAAGAGAGAACAGACATTCATACCAGTACTGTACCTCCTAGAAGAGAGAACAGACATTCATACCAGTACTGTACCTCCTAGAAGAGAGAACAGACATTCATACCATTACTGTACCTCCTAGAAGAGAGAACAGACATTCATACCAGTACTGTAAAAAAAAAAAAAATGTAAAGTGGTTATCCCACTGGCTATAGGGTGAATGCACCAACTTGTAAGTCGCTCTGGATAAGAGCGTCTGCTAAATGACGTAAATGTAATGTAAATGTACCTCCTAGAAGAGAGAACAGACATTAATCACACCTGTACCAGAGCAGAGAACAGACCCCCATTCATCTTAATTAAAACCTCTCTGTTTTGACTGTGATTTTGACATAGTGACTTTATAAAGCCATGATCTGTTTGGTTAGGGGGTGATATTGGTTATTGACCACTTGTGGATCGGCCATTAGGAGATATTTCATCCAACCTGATAGTCTGTAGTGTTTCTGCTGCCCTCCCAAGGAATTGAAGTGGTCCCAGGAGGCTGTTAAGATTGTGTGAAACAAACACACTCATACACATACATTGACTCATGCATGGACACACATGGACACAGACACACACACACACACACGGACACAAACACCCATGGACACACACACACAAGGACACACACACACACACATGGACACACACACACACGGACACACACACATGGACACACACACACAAACACACACACACACACACACACACACACACAAACACTCACAGACGCAGTCCAGGCCTTAAACTGTCATTGGTTTGATAAGCTTTAATTAGGGAAAGCACACAAAGATACTGATATATTGTTTTGAAGAATATTGTAGTTGGTCTCAGCCGATGTTTGTGTTGGTATCCGTTGTTGAGTGATGTCACAGCTCCTTTGATAATATTGCAACAGCCTCATTAGTCCTACAGCAGCCTGTAGTGAGAACAGCCTCATTAGTCCTACAGCAGCCTGTAGTGAGAACAGCCTCATTAGTCCTACAGTAACTAATGAATACTGAAGATGAAACAGTAGACATTTAATGTGACTAAAATATATACTTTACTACTGAATCTTCGGTCATTTCGGTAATTAACAGTTCATCTATGGTATCTTTGGTAATTTATACTTGAAAAACTTTTACAAAAATTATTAATATGTAGTATTCATTTTTCTGTGTCCATATTGTCCATGCTTTTCTAGTAGATAGAATATATGGTTCAAGAGAAAATAGTCACACTCCTCTTTAATGGCTGTGCGAAGTTGCTGGATATTGACCGGAACTGGAACACACTGTCATACACGTCGATCCAGAGCATCCCAAACATGCTCAAAGGGTGACATGTCTGGTGAGTATGCAGGCCATGGAAGAACTGGGACATTTTCAGCTTCCAGGAATTGTAAACAGATCCTTGCAACATGGGGCTGTTCATTATCATGCTGAAACATGAGGTGATGGTGGCAGATGAATGGCACGACAATGGGCCTCAGGATCTCGTCACAGTTTCTCTGTGCATTCAAATTGCCATCAATAAAATGCAATTGGGTTCGTTGTCCGTAGCTTATGCCTGCCCATACCATAACCCCACCGCCACCATGGGGCACTCTGTTCACAACGTTGACATCAGCACACCGCCTTCCCACTCAACACCTTACACTCTGTCTGCCATCTGCCCAGTACAGTTGAAACCCGGGATTCATCCGTGACAACCACACTTCTCCAGCGTGCCAGTGGCCATCGAAGATGAGCACTTGCCCACTGAAGTCGGTTACGACGCCGAACTGCAGTCAGGTCAAGACCCTGGTGAGGACAACGAGCGCGCAGATGAGCTTCCCTGAGACGGTTTCTGACAGTTTGTGCAGACATTCTTCGGTTGTGGAAACTCACAGTTTCATCAGCTTTCCCGGTGGCTCATCTCAGACCATACCACAGGTGAAGAATGTGGTCTGCGGTTGTCAGGCCGGTTGGACGTACTGCCAAATTCTCTAAAACGACATTGGAGGTGGCTTACGGTAGAGAAATTAACATTCAATTACTGTATCTGGCAACAGCTCTGGTGGATATTCCTGCAGTCAGCATGCCAATTGCACACTCCCTAAAAACTTGAGACATCTGTGGCATTGTGTTGTGTGACAAAACTGCACATTTTAGAGTGGCCTTTTATTGTCCCCAGCACAAGATCCACCCGTGTATTGATCATGCTGTTTAATCAGCTCCTTGATATGCCAAACCTGTCAGGTAGATGGATTATCTTGGCAAATGAGAAATGCTCACTAACAGGTATGTAAACAAATTTGTGCACAAAATATGAGAGAAATACGATTTTTGTGCGTATGGAAAATATATTTGCTATTTTATTTCAGCTCATGAAAAATATGACCAACACTTGTTGCCTTTATATTTTTCTTCAGTATAAAATAAAAAGTTGAACGCTATCATAATTCTGGTAGTTTACTCGAAAATTGGAAAATGTCCAGGAGTATACCCTCCCTTTGCAACCCTACTACTGATTTAAGGAGTCTGACGAACAGCACACTGGTACCGTGTTAAGAACATTTGGTTCCCGGAGGCTCATGGGATAGCATTCTCTCCACTGTCTCCCCTCTTCACCCCTTTCTGAGTCCCCTGTCTTTACTCCATCTCTACACAGTCATAATGTGCAGACAGTAGAAGGACCATAGTTAAAATGTCTTCATTACAGTTGGAATTGTGATAACATATGGAATTGTGTATTGGCTACTATAGCCAATAGAAACGCATTGAATAACACATTCATAAATGGCAAAAAAAAGACAGTCAAAAAATACTTTGTAAGGAATAAGGTTTTGAAGTGTCTGCCCTATATCTAGGAGATGTAACAAAGTTCAGAAAATATTTTAGTTTTTTTTGGACACATATTAACCCCTTATCTTTGTTGAAACAAAACTACCTCCACACTTCCTTTTGTTTGTATGGGTTACCTTCAGACAAGCAAAACACCGTGTTCGTGAGAGTCTCCCCTTTCCTCAGTGGGGTCATATTAGTTTGTTGCTCAAACGGTTCGGACGCTGCAGACAGAAGTTGGCACATCCGCGTTACCGACCTCAGACGAGTCCCGTGACACTGGTGGGGTTCGTAGAGCAAAATGGAGAACACCATCGTGTTCATGAGAGTCTCCCCTTTCCATAGAATGGAATAAACCATTCAGATGTTTTTGCGGGGAGACCGATTTTCGGGATGTCTCATGGTCTGACAAAACACCGCTGTAGCTCGGTCACCTTCCACCGCAGATGTGGAAGCGCGACATAGGTGGATGTGGTGGATTGAGACGCAGCCCATGCAAAAACCTGATATCTCTTAAACTGATGGATTCTGATGGGGATTTTTAATTATGTTACAGTGAGGGAAAAAAGTATTTGATCCCCCTCTCAATCAGAAAGATCTCTGGCTCCCAGGTGTCTTTTATACAGGTAAAGAGCTGAGTTTAGGAGCACACTCTTAAAGGGAGTGCTCATAATCTCAGCTTGTTACCTGTATAAAAGACACCTGTCCACAGAAGCAATCAATCAATCAGATTCCAAACTCTCGACCATGGCCAAGACCAACAAGCTCTCCAAGGATGTCAGGGACAAGATTGTAGACCTACACAAGGCTGGAATGGGCTACAACACCATCGCCAAGCAGCTTGGTGAGAAGGTGACAACAGTTGGTGCGATTATTTGCAAATGGAAGAAACACAAAATGACTGTCTCCCTCTGCCTGGGGCTCCATGCAAGATCTCACCTCGTGGAGTTGCAACGATCATGAGAACGGTGAGGAATCAGCCCAGAACTACTCGGGAGGATCTTGTCAATGATCTCAAGGCACCTGGGATCATAGACACCAAGAAAACAATTGGTAACACACTACACCGTGAAGGACTGAAATCCTGCAGCGCCCGCAAGGTCCCCCTGCTCAAGAAAGCACATATACAGGCCTGTCTGAAGTTTGCCAATGAACATCTGAATGATTCAGAGGAGAACTGGGTGAAAGTGTTGTGGTCAGATGGGACCAAAATCGAGCTCTTTGGCATCAACTCAACTCGCCGTGTTTGGAGGACGAGGAATGCTGCCTATGACCCCAAGAACACCATCCCCACCGTCAAACATAGAGGTGGAAACATTATGCTTTGGGGGTGTTTTTCTGCTAAGGGGACAGGACAACTTCACCGCATCAAAGGGACAATGTACGTAGCCATGTACCGTCAAATCTTGGGTGAGAACCTCCTTCCCTCAGCCAGGGCATTGAAAATTGGTCATGGATGGGTATTCCAGCATGACAATGACCCAAAACACACGGCCAAGGCAACAAAGGAGTGACTCAAGAAGAAGCACATTAAGGTCCTGGAGTGGCCTAGCCAGTCTCCAGACCTTAATCCCATAGAACATCTGTGGAGGGAGCTGAAGGTTCGAGTTGCCAAACGTCAGCCTCGAAACCGTAATGACTTGGAGAAGATCTGCAAAGAGGAGTGGAACAAAATCCCTCCTGAGATGTGTGCAAACCTGGTGGCCAACTACAAGAAACGTCTGACCTCTGTGATATGCCAACAAAGGGTTTTGCCATCAAGTACTAAGTCATGTTTTGCAGTGGGGTCAAATACTTATTTCCCTCATTAAAATGCAAATCAATTTATAACATTTTTGACATGCCGTTTGCATGCAAGCGTTAACACCCATTAACCAGTAGAGTTATGGAACGAATGGATTTGCAAAATGTCATTAAGACATTGGTGTTCCAAAAAAGATCCCTTTCTGAAGTTTAAACTATACAGTTGATAGATTAAGCTGCAGCATGGAGATATGAGTGTGCTGACAGGACCCCACATTCTTAATTTCTTTACTTTAGTCCTTTCTGAGGTCTGGTCTTCTAGTCCTAATGCAGTGTCTAACGTCATGGTCACAACCTTCTGAGCTGGATCACATCATAATACTGGACCTTTCTCTGAGACAGACAGACAGACAGACAGACAGACAGACAGACAGACAGACAGACAGACAGACAGACAGACACACACACATACATACATACAGACAGACAGACAGACAGACCCTGTCACCATGGTTGTGAACTCTCGTTAAACCCCTGAATAGATTATTTCTGATGGTCACTTGAAATCCGTTCCGGTCTAAAGCACATGAATGCAAGAGAAATAATGGATGTACTTCATAGGTTGCGTCCCAAAAGAGGGTGCCATTTGAGACAGTCCCATAGACAAGTATTCTCGTTCGCTCTCCCTTCTCTACTGTAAAATCCCTTTATCTTCATCTCTTTAAAAAAAAATGTGAATCAGAGTGAAACCCCATCCCATTCTCCCAGTGCTCCTGTGATCATAATAGATGAAACAACATTCTCACTGAGTAAAAGCAGAAGCTCTTCCATCTTTTAGTCTCCCCCTGTGATGTTCAAGTGCTATGAATACAAAAGCCGGTGAAATATTACGTTTAAAAAAAATGTTTTTTCACCGTAGTGGTCAGAACCTGCTAATATCAGGATGTAGGATGGGACATAAACCTAACAACTTCAATGACTAATTGCTCTGAACAGGGGAAAAAAACATCAACAAATTCACTGGTAATACATTACATAGTATGAAGAAACAATACTCTGAGCCGCAGCTCCATACTACTGGTCAGACACAGAGTACTGATACTATATAATACTGGTCAGACACAGAGAACTGATACTATATACTACTGGTCAGACACAGAGAACTGATACTATATACTACTGGTCAGACACAGAGAACTGATACTATATAATACTGGTCAGACACAGAGAACTGATACTATATACTACTGGTCAGACACAGAGAACTGATACTATATAATACTGGTCAGACACAGAGAACTGATACTATATAATACTGGTCAGACACAGAGAACTGATACTGTATACTTGTCGTTGGCATGGGCTGTGGGGGGTCCGTGGGTGGTTTTCACACTTTCTTTGGATTTCTCGTCTCTTAGTGATTGTTAGAAAAAGGTTTGGTCCAAATCGGATGTTAGGTACTATATTTATTGAATATTATATGAATCCTATGAATTAAAATGGCCTATTTGGGTGCACTCAATTAGCTGCATTTCTCTGAGATCAAATTATATTTAAACAAAATAGTGTTGCAGGAATGCTAATGTTATGCTAATGTTATCTGTTTCTAACTACAGAAATTATTTCAGAAGAATCTGAGATGGTGGGTGTCATGGTTTGCTGAAATTACATGGAACGACCCTTTAGTTGTTAATGAAATTCTGATTGTAAGATATTACATAAATATGACCTTAGGGGTAGTTATTAACAGGATTAATCATGACCTTAGGGGTAGTTATTAACAGGATTAATCATGACCTTAGGGGTAGTTATTAACAGGATTAATCATGACCTTAGGGGTAGTTATTAACAGGATTAATCATAACCTTAGGGGTAGTTATTAACAGGATTAATCATGACCTTAGGGGTAGTTATTAACAGGATTAATCATGACCTCTGTCTGTCTGTCTGTCTGCCTGTCTGTCTGTTCTCTTAAAATAGTGTCCTTCTGAGATGGTATAGTCTGTTAGTCTGTCTGTTCTCTTAAAATAGTGTCCTTCTGAGACGGTATAGTCTGTCTGTCTGTGCATGAACATGTTTTTCTGTTTCCTTTTGTTCCTTAGGTCAGTTTTCCGTTTGTATTTTGTCCGGATCCGAGAAAACTGAACAACTTCCATCTTTTAAAACAGCCAGGCGTGTTGCAGCACTGCCATGAACACTTCTATATAATACACTCCACATTCACATATAACCCTCTGGCCTGCAGTGACAATTACCAGAACACTGCCATGAGCACTTCTATATAATACACTCCACATTCACATATAACCCTCTGGCCTGCAGTGACAATTACCAGAACACTGCCATGAGCACTTCTATATAATACACTCCACATTCACATATAACCCTCTGGCCTGCAGTGACAATTACCAGAACACTGCCATGAGCACTTCTATATAATACACTCCACATCCACATATAACCCTCTGGCCTGCAGTGCCAATTACCAGAACACTGCCATGAGCACTTCTATATAATACACTCCACATTCACATATAACCCTCTGGCCTGCAGTGCCAATTACCAGAACACTGCCATGAGCACTTCTATATAATACACTCCACATCCACATATAACCCTCTGGCCTGCAGTGCCAATTACCAGAACACTGCCATGAGCACTTCTATATAATACACTCCACATCCACATATAACCCTCTGGCCTGCAGTGCCAATTACCAGAACACTGCCATGAGCACTTCTATATAATACACTCCACATTCACATATAACCCTCTGGCCTGCAGTGCCAATTACCAGAACACTGCCATGAGCACTTCTATATAATACACTCCACATCCACATATAACCCTCTGGCCTGCAGTGCCAATTCACAGAACACTGCCATGAGCGCTTCTATATAATACACTCCACATTCACATATAACCCTCTGGCCTGCAGTGACAATTACCAGAACACTGCCATGAGCACTTCTATATAATACACTCCACATCCACATATAACCCTCTGGCCTGCAGTGCCAATTACCAGAACACTGCCATGAGCGCTTCTATATAATACACTCCACATTCACATATAACCCTCTTGCCTGCAGTGACAATTACCAGAACACTGCCATGAGCACTTCTATATAATACACTCCACATTCACATATAACCCTCTGGCCTGCAGTGCCAATTACCAGAACACTGCCATGAGCGCTTCTATATAATACACTCCACATTCACATATAACCCTCTGGCCTGCAGTGCCAATTACCAGAACACTGCCATGAGCACTTCTATATAATACACTCCACATTCACATATAACCCTCTGGCCTGCAGTGCCAATTACCAGAACACTGCCATGAGCACTTCTATATAATACACTCCACATTCACATATAACCCTCTGGCCTGCAGTGCCAATTCACAGAACACTGCCATGAGCGCTTCTATATAATACACTCCACATCCACATATAACCCTCTGGCCTGCAGTGACAATTACCAGAACACTGGCATGAGCGCTTCTATATAATACACTCCACATTCACATATAACCCTCTGGCCTGCAGTGACAATTACCAGAACACTGCCATGAGCGCTTATATATAATACACTCCACATCCACATATAACCCTCTGGCCTGCAGTGCCAATTCACACAACACTGCCATGAGCACTTCTATATAATACACTCCACATTCACATATAACCCTCTGGCCTGCAGTGCCAATTCACAGAACACTGCCATGAGCGCTTCTATATAATACACTCCACATCCACATATAACCCTCTGGCCTGCAGTGACAATTACCAGAACACTGGCATGAGCGCTTCTATATAATACACTCCACATTCACATATAACCCTCTGGCCTGCAGTGACAATTACCAGAACACTGCCATGAGCGCTTCTATATAATACACTCCACATCCACATATAACCCTCTGGCCTGCAGTGCCAATTCACACAACACTGGCATGAGCGCTTCTATATAATACACTCCACATCCACATATAACCCTCTGGCCTGCAGTGCCAATTACCAGAACACTGGCATGAGCACTTCTATATAATACACTCCACATCCACATATAACCCTCTGGCCTGCAGTGCCAATTACCAGAACACTGCCATGAGCACTTCTATATAATACACTCCACATTCACATATAACCCTCTGGCCTGCAGTGCCAATTACCAGAACACTGCCATGAGCACTTCTATATAATACACTCCACATTCACATATAACCCTCTGGCCTGCAGTGACAATTACCAGAACACTGGCATGAGCGCTTCTATATAATACACTCCACATTCACATATAACCCTCTGGCCTGCAGTGCCAATTACCAGAACACTGCCATGAGCACTTCTATATAATACACTCCACATTCACATATAACCCTCTGGCCTGCAGTGACAATTACCAGAACACTGCCATGAGCGCTTCTATATAATACACTCCACATCCACATATAACCCTCTGGCCTGCAGTGACAATTACCAGAACACTGCCATGAGCACTTCTATATAATACACTCCACATCCACATATAACCCTCTGGCCTGCAGTGACAATTACCAGAACACTGCCATGAGCGCTTCTATATAATACACTCCACATCCACATATAACCCTCTGGCCTGCAGTGCCAATTACCAGAACACTGCCATGAGCACTTCTATATAATACACTCCACATTCACATATAACCCTCTGGCCTGCAGTGACAATTACCAGAACACTGCCATGAGCGCTTCTATATAATACACTCCACATCCACATATAACCCTCTGGCCTGCAGTGACAATTACCAGAACACTGCCATGAGCACTTCTATATAATACACTCCACATCCACATATAACCCTCTGGCCTGCAGTGACAATTACCAGAACACTGCCATGAGCGCTTCTATATAATACACTCCACATCCACATATAACCCTCTGGCCTGCAGTGCCAATTACCAGAACACTGCCATGAGCACTTCTATATAATACACTCCACATCCACATATAACCCTCTGGCCTGCAGTGACAATTACCAGAACACTGCCATGAGCGCTTCTATATAATACACTCCACATCCACATATAACCCTCTGGCCTGCAGTGACAATTCACAGAACACTGCCATGAGCACTTCTATATAATACACTCCACATCCACATATAACCCTCTGGCCTGCAGTGCCAATTACCAGAACACTGCCATGAGCACTTCTATATAATACACTCCACATTCACATATAACCCTCTGGCCTGCAGTGACAATTACCAGAACACTGCCATGAGCACTTCTATATAATACACTCCACATTCACATATAACCCTCTGGCCTGCAGTGCCAATTACCAGAACACTGCCATGAGCACTTCTATATAATACACTCCACATCCACATATAACCCTCTGGCCTGCAGTGCCAATTACCAGAACACTGCCATGAGCGCTTCTATATAATACACTCCACATCCACATATAACCCTCTGGCCTGCAGTGACAATTACCAGAACACTGCCATGAGCGCTTCTATATAATACACTCCACATCCACATATAACCCTCTGGCCTGCAGTGACAATTCACAGAACACTGCCATGAGCGCTTCTATATAATACACTCCACATCCACATATAACCCTCTGGCCTGCAGTGCCAATTACCAGAACACTGCCATGAGCGCTTCTATATAATACACTCCACATCCACATATAACCCTCTGGCCTGCAGTGACAATTACCAGAACACTGCCATGAGCGCTTCTATATAATACACTCCACATCCACATATAACCCTCTGGCCTGCAGTGACAATTCACAGAACACTGCCATGAACGCTTCTATATAATACACTCCACATCCACATATAACCCTCTGGCCTGCAGTGCCAATTACCAGAACACTGCCATGAGCACTTCTATATAATACACTCCACATCCACATATAACCCTCTGGCCTGCAGTGACAATTCACAGAACACTGCCATGAGCGCTTCTATATAATACACTCCACATCCACATATAACCCTCTGGCCTGCAGTGCCAATTACCAGAACACTGCCATTAGTGCTTCTATATAATACACTCCACATCCACATATAACCCTCTGGCCTGCAGTGACAATTACCAGAACACTGCCATGAGCACTTCTATATAATACACTCCACATCCACATATAACCCTCTGGCCTGCAGTGCCAATTACCAGAACACTGCCATGAGCACTTCTATATAATACACTCCACATCCACATATAACCCTCTGGCCTGCAGTGACAATTACCAGAACACTGCCATGAGCGCTTCTATATAATACACTCCACATTCACATATAACCCTCTGGCCTGCAGTGACAATTACCAGAACACTGCCATGAGCACTGATATATAATACACTCCACATTCACATATAACCCTCTGGCCTGCAGTGACAATTACCAGAACACTGCCATGAGCACTGATATATAATACACTCCACATTCACATATAACCCTCTGGCCTGCAGTGACAATTACCAGAACACTGCCATGAGCACTTCTATATAATACACTCCACATTCACATATAACCCTCTGGCCTGCAGTGACAATTACCAGAACACTGCCATGAGCACTTCTATATAATACACTCCACATTCACATATAACCCTCTGGCCTGCAGTGACAATTCACAGAACACTGCCATGAGCACTTCTATATAATACACTCCACATTCACATATAACCCTCTGGCCTGCAGTGCCAATTACCAGAACACTGGCATTGTATAGCCTGAGTCCAAAATGGCTCTCTATTCCACCCCACATGGCTCTGGTCAAATGTAGTGCACTATGAAGTGAATAGGGTGCCATTTGGGATGCGACCTATGTCGCCTGGAATAATAATAATAATAATATGCCATTTAGCAGACGCTTTTATCCAAAGCGTCTTACAGTCATGCATGCATACATTATTATTTTTTGTGTATGGGTGGTCCCGGGGATCGAACCCACTATCTTGGCGTTACAAGCGCCGTGCTCTACCAGCTGAGCTACAGAGGACCACGCGGTGTTACATCTACTGTATGGTCTCAACCCTCACGCTGTAGAAATACACACCACACCTACTTCAGTAGAAAACACCACTGGCTTAGACTGCAGTGGTTACGTTTCCTTGTAACACATGAACTGGATCTGTTTTTCCTAATAAGCAGCTACTTGTGTCAGCGGCCGTATTAATTGTCTCTAGCCTTGTCCTCCTCTTCTCGGTCCGTCAGCACAAAGAGTCTAACTACACCTTCTGTGGTAACACGACATCAGATACAAAGAGTCTAACTACACCTCCTGTGGTAAAACAACATCAGATACAAAGAGTCTAACTACACCTTCTGTGGTAACACAAGATCAGATACAAAGAGTCTAACTACACCTTCTGTGGTAAAACAACATCAGATACAAAGAGTCTAACTACACCTTCTGTGGTAACACAACATCAGATACAAAGAGTCACCTTCTGTGGTAACACAACATCAGATACAAAGAGTCTAACTACACCTTCTGTGGTAAAACAACATCAGATACAAAGAGTCTAACTACACCTTCTGTGGTAACACAACATCAGATACAAAGAGTCTAACTACACCTTCTGTGGTAACACAACATCAGATACAAAGAGTCTAACTACACCTTCTGTGGTAACACAAGATCAGATACAAAATAGTTTCCGATTCAGTGTTGAGATAAGCATGGACAACTCTTTCCCTGCAGTCTCTTTCATTGATGTCAATGGGAACCCATTTGTGCAGGTCTCAAGTCAGAATATCCCCCAGTCAGTTGTATTGAGGGCCTCTTTGTAACAACCTCCAGTCAGTCTTTTGTAAAGGGCATCCGGATGTTATCAGTGTAACGGTGTGCTGTCCCCCAGGGAGTTGCTTCAGGTGAATGAAACAACCGTCTGATGCTGTCAAACTCCTTGGATGCATACCATATGGCACCATATGGTCTCTGGTCAAAAGTAGCGCACTAGGCAACAGGGTGCCATTTGGGACGCAAACCTTGTCTGCCGGCTTTGTGGTGATTTTCTCCTGGTAGGTGAAACTAACACACACCTGTCTCTGTGGTGTTAAATCTGGCGTTTTTTATCGGCCTTTGGATGAGATAGGGTGGTATTTTGTGCCTTGAAATGTACGGCCAGTCACTCACGTTTGATAAATGAAAATTAGGTTAGGGTTAGATAAGCTGACACTGGTGGGAAGCCTGTACATTTTCTACCTCATTCTGCCAATCATATCAGATATAAGCCAGTCTCCAGTGATCCGTGGTTCCTAGCTCATCTTCAAATCAAATCAAATCAAATGTTATTTGTCACATGCGCCGAATACAACAGGTGTAGACCTTAGAGTGAAATGCTTACTTACAACCCCTTAACCAACAATGCTGTTTTAAGAAAGGGCGTGGGGGGGGGGGGCAATGCAAATATTCTGGGTAGCCATTTTAATAGATGTTCAGGAGTCTTATAGCTTGGGGGTAGAAGCTGTTTAGAAACCTCTTGGACCTAGACATGGTGCTCCGGTACCGCTTGCCGTGCGGTAGAGGAGAGAACAGTCTATGACTAGGGTGGCTGGAGACTTTGACAAGTTTTAGGGCCTTTCTCTGACACCGCCTGGTATACAGTCGTAGTCAAACGTTTTGAGAATAACACAAGTATTGGTCTTCGCAAAGTTTGCTGCTTCAGTGTTATGGGATATTTTTTGTCAGATGTTACTATGGTATACTAAAGTATAATTACAAGCATGCCATAAGTGTCAAAGGCTTTTATTGACAATTACATTAAGTTTATGCAAAGAGTCAATATTTGCAGTGTTGACCCTTCTTTTTCAAGAACTCTGCAATCCGCCCTGGCATGCTGTCAATTAACTTCTGGGCCACATCCTGACTGATGGAAGCCCATTCTTGCATAATCAATGCTTGGAGTTTGTCAGAATTTGTGGGTTTTTGTTTGTCCACCCGCCTCTTGAGGATCGACCACACGTTCTCTGGACCCAGAATTTCGATGTTTTGTTCCCCGAGCCACTTAGTTATCACTTTTGCCTTATGGCAAGGTGCTCCATCATGCTAGAAAAGGCATTGGTCGTCACCAAACTGTTCTTGGATGGTTGGGAGAAGTTGCTCTTGGAGGATGTGTTGGTACCATTCTTTCTTCATGGCTGTGTTCTTATGAAAAATTGTGAGTGAGCCCACTCCCTTGGCTGAGAAGCAACCCCACACATGAATGGTCTCAGGATGCTTTACTGTTGGCATGACACAGGACTGATGGTAGCGCTCACCTTGTCTTCTCCGGACAAGCTTTTTTTCTGGATGTCCCAAACAATCGGAAAGGGGATTCATCAGAGAAAATGACTTTACCCCAGTCCTCAGCAGTCCAATCCCTGTACCTTTTGCAGAATATCAGTCTGCCCCTGATGTTTTTCCTGGAGAGAAGTGGATTCTTTGCTGCCCTTTTTGACACCTGGCCATCCTCCAAAAGTCTTCGCCTCACTGCAGATGCACTCACACCTGCCTGCTGCCATTCCTGAGCAAGCTCTGCACTGGTGGTGCCCCGATCCCGCAGCTGAATCAACTTTAGGAGACGGTCCTGGTGCTTGCTGGACTTTCTTGGGCGCCCTGACGCCTTCTTCACAACAATTGAACCTCTCTCCTTGAAGTTCTTGATGATCCGATAAATGGTTGATTTAGGTGCATCTTACTAGCAGCAATATCCTTGCCTGTGAAGCCCTTTTTGTGCAAAGCAATAATGACGGCACGTGTTTCCTTGCAGGTAACCATGGTTAACAGAGGAAGAACAATTATTTCAAGCACCACCCTCCTTTTAAAGCTTCCAGTCTGTTATTCTAATTCAATCAACATGACAGAGTGATCTCCAGCCTTTTCCTCGTCAACACTCTCACCTGTGTTAACGAGAGAAATACTGACATGATGGCAGCTGGTCCTTTTGTGGCAGGGCTAAAATGCAGTGGAAATGATTTTGGGGGATTAAGTTCCTTTTCATGGCAAAAGGGGTGTCACACGCTGGGCTAGAACTCCGGTCTCAGATGTGGGGAGCTGGGGGTTCTACCCCTTAGCCACAGAGGAGGTATAGTTGGACCCAAATGAAACACCCAAGGCAATACTCCAGGTAAGTAGATTTAATGTAACAAAAAGGTTCTTTGCACTTCAAAAATAGTCCAACAAAAGTTCTTCTCAGAAAGAGGTATATTAACAGAGGTAGAGTAACAAAACAGGAGGCAAAACAAAATAACTCCACGAGGGGAGAAAAACAAACTAAAGATAACTTAGAAAAGCTTACTTGGAAAGACACGGTGGGACAAAGCAGGAGACACATAGCCAGGACTCAAAAACCAAGTGAGGAACAGGGGAAAAAACACAGCTAAAATACTCTAGGTGAAACAAGGCACAGGTGACCTGGATCAAGCTAATAAGGACACACGAGGAAGAACTAAGGCAGAGGGGAACACAGATGACCTCTAGAGGCCCGGAGACAAACAGGAGGCAGGAAGCTGACAGGACCCCCTCCTCTAGGAACGACTCCTGGCGTTCCTTCCAGAACACCCTGGCGTTCCTTCCAGAACACCCTGGCCTTTGATCCGAAACTCTCGGATCAAACCTGGGTCCAGGATGTCCTTGGCTGGAACCCAGGAGCGCTCCTCTGGCCCGTAGCCCTCCCAGTCCACCAGATACTGCAGAGAGTTCTGGACCCTCCGGGAGTCCAGTATCCGGCGGACTGTGTAGGCTGGCTGGCCGTCAATGATCCTGGGAGGTGGCGGGGGTCTGCGTGGGGGGGCAAAGGGAGAAGACAAGACAGGTTTAAGTAGTGAAACATGGAAAGTGGGGTTAATTCTAAGGGAGCGAGGGAGAACCAAACGATACGAAACAGGGTTAACCTTTCTAGCTATGCGGAAAGGGCCGATGTATTTCTGGGAAAGCTTCTTGGATTCGACCCGGAGGGGCAGGTTCTTAGTGGCCAACCAAACTCTCTGACCAGCTCGGAAACTAGGGGCCGTCCGGCGGCGGCGATTAGCCTGACTTTGGTATCTCTGGGAGGTCCGAAGGAGGGTACGCCTGGCCTTCTTCCAGGTCCGCCTACAGCGTTGGACAAAGCGCTGGGCCGAGGGAACACCCACTTGCGCCTCTTCCTCTGGAAATAATGGAGGGGTGTAACCGAACTGGCATTCGAAAGGGGACAATCCGGTGGCTGAGGACTGGAGGGTGTTGTGGGCATATTCAGCCCAAATGATATAGGTGGCCCAAGACGTGGGATTACTGGCCGCCATACACCGCAGGATGGTCTCCAGATCCTGATTAATCCGTTCCGTTTGGCCATTAGACTCTGGATGGAACCCCGACGATAGGCTGGCTGTGGCCCCAATAAGCCTGCAGAAGGCCCCCCAAAACCGGGACGAGAATTGGGGACCTCGGTCGGAGACCACGTCCAGGGGAATACCAAATATCCGGAAGACATGGTTCATGAGGAGCTCAGCAGTCTCCTTAGCCGAGGGCAGCTTGGGCAGGGGAATAAACCGGGCAGCCTTAGAGAACCGGTCTACCACCACTAGGATGACGGTGTTGCCTAGTGGTGGTAGAGGAAGGGGGTATCGATTCCGAACCGTGATCTTGTTGAGTCCCCGGTAATCAACACAAGGCCTAAGACCCCCGTCTTTCTTTTCAACAAAAAAGAAGCCCGCCCCAGCCGGGGAAGTAGAGGCACAGATGAGGCCGGCTGCCAAGGACTCCTTAATGTAGGTGTCCATAGCTGCTTGCTCGGGGGAGGATAAGGAAAAGATCCGACCTCTAGGAGGGCAGCAACCAGGGAGTAGATCAATGGCACAGTCATACGTGCGATGAGGCGGTAAGGAAGTAGCCAGGGCCTTGCTGAACACTGCCTTGAACCGATGGTAAACACTGGGGACTCGGGAGACGTCAACAGACTCTTGAAACTGGGTACTAGGGGCTGAGGGACTCTGAAGCATGCAGGTGAGTTGGCAAGTGGAACCCCAGTTTAGAATGGTGCCAGTAGACCAGTCGATCTGGGGATTATGTCTGCATAGCCAAGGGTGACCCAGGATAATAGGATACTCGGGAGAGTCAATGAGATAGAAGGTCTCCTCCTGCTGGTGTTGAGAGATAGTAAGTCGCAGGGACAGGTAAGGGATGGAGCAGTCCCTGGGGTCGCTGGCGTGTCGACTTTCCCTGGTTGCACACAGGACAGGCGTTTCCCGAAAGCTCGGGGCAAGTGGAGCGGAAGTGGCCGGCAACCCCGCAGTAGAGGCACCGACGCTCCCTCATGCGACGTTCCCTTTCGTTGGGAGAAAGCCTGGAACGGCCTAACTGCATGCTCTCCGGGGAATCCTGGAGCAGTTCAGGAGCCGGGGAAGCTCTGAATGACGGAGTCCAAACAGGAGAAACAGAGCTGCTCAGAGGAACCTGGGACTGAGACACCTGGCGGCGAGCCGTTCTCCGCTCTCTTAGATGATTGTCCAGGCGGATGGCCAAGGCTATGAGGGACTCGAGATCTCCAGCTGGTTCTCGGGTGGCTAACTCATCTTGAAGGGGCTCAGATAACCCTCCCTGAAAACAGACCCTCAGCGCTTCATCATTCCATCCGCTCCTTGCTGCTATGGTCCGGAATTCAATGGCAAAATCTGCCGTGCTTTGGGGACCCTGACGGAGAGACAGTAGGCGCTTGGAAGCCTCCCGCCCACTGACAGGATGATCGAACACCCGCTTGAACTCTTCTACAAATGCAGCGTAGGAGTCACAACAGGCCTCCTGGGACTGCCACACCGCAGAGGCCCAGGCGAGCGCCTTGTCTGAAAGAAGGGTAATAATGTAGGCAATCTTGGAACGGTCTGTGGGAAAACTTGAGGGTTGGAGCTCGAAGGTGAGGGAGCATTGGGTGAGGAAACCCTGGCAAGAGCTTGGATCCCCAGAAAAGGGCTTGGGAGGTGGTAGTCGGGGCTCCGCCACTGGAGAAGGCCTGTCGTCACTGGGGGGTGACCTGGAGGAAGGGAGAGGACCAGGGAGGCGTTCAAAGAGCTGGTGGAGGGAACTCATCATTTCGGCCAGGAGTTGAGAATGACTAGCCATCAGCTCTTCTTGTCGGCTGAGAACGGCTTCATGGCGCTGGAAAGATGCCTCATGACGAGTGACCACCGCCAACAGGTCCTGGGAACTGAGTGTTTCTGGGTCCATGATTGACTTGGTTTTTCTGTCACACGCTGGGCTAGAACTCCGGTCTCAGATGTGGGGAGCTGGGGGTTCTACCCCTTAGCCACAGAGGAGGTATAGTTGGACCCAAATGAAACACCCAAGGCAATACTCCAGGTAAGTAGATTTAATGTAACAAAAAGGTTCTTTGCACTTCAAAAATAGTCCAACAAAAGTTCTTCTCAGAAAGAGGTATATTAACAGAGGTAGAGTAACAAAACAGGAGGCAAAACAAAATAACTCCACGAGGGGAGAAAAACAAACTAAAGATAACTTAGAAAAGCTTACTTGGAAAGACACGGTGGGACAAAGCAGGAGACACATAGCCAGGACTCAAAAACCAAGTGAGGAACAGGGGAAAAAACACAGCTAAAATACTCTAGGTGAAACAAGGCACAGGTGACCTGGATCAAGCTAATAAGGACACACGAGGAAGAACTAAGGCAGAGGGGAACACAGATGACCTCTAGAGGCCCGAAGACAAACAGGAGGCAGGAAGCTGACAAGGGGGCTTTGCAATTAATTGCAATTAATCTGATCATTCTTCATGACATTCTGCAGTATATGCAAATTGCCACTATCAAAACTGAGGCAGCAGACTTTTTGAAAATTAGTATTTGTGTCATTCTCAAAACTTTTGACCACGACTGTACATCACTGGGGCCAAGCTTCCTGCCATCCAGGACCTCTATACCAGGCGGTGTCAGAGGAAGGCCCTACACATTTTCAAAGACTCCAGCCACCCTAGTCATAGACTGTTCTCTCTTCTACCGCACGACAAGCGGTACCGGAGCGCCAAGTCTAGGTCCAAAAAGCTTCTTAACAGCTTCTACCCCCCCAAGCCATAAGACTCCCAAAACTTTTGACCACGACTGTAGAGGTCCTGGATGGCTGGAAGCTTGGACCCAGTGATGTACTGGGCCGTACGCACTACCCTCTGTAGTGCCTTGCGGTCGGAGGCCGAGCAGTTGCCATACCAGGCAGTGATGCAACCAATCAGGATGCTCTTGATGGTGCAGCTTTAGAACTGTTTGAGGATCTGAGGACCCATGCCAAATCTTTTTAGTCTCCTGAGGGGGAATAGGCTTTGTTGTGCCCTCTTCATGACTGTCTTGGTGTTCTTGGACCATGTTAGTTTGTTAGTGATGTGGACACCAAGGAACTTGAAGCTCTCAACCTGTTCCACTACAGCCCCGTCAATGAGAATATGGGTGTGTTCAGTCCTCTTCTTTTTCCTGTAGTCCACAATCATCTCCTTTGTCTTGATCACGTTGAGGGAGAGGTTGTTGCCCTGGCACCACATGGCCAGGTCGCTGATCTCCTCCCTATACTCTGTCTCATCGTTGTCTTTGATCAGGCCTACCACTGTTCTTTCTTCGGCAAACTTAATGATGGTGTTAGAGTTGTGCCTGGCCATGCAGTCATGAGTGAACAGGGAGTACAGAAGGGGACTGAGCATGCACCCCTGAGGGGCCCCCATGTTGAGGATCAGCTTGGCAGATGTGTTGTTACCTACCCTTATTACCTGGGGGCGGCCCGTCAGGAAGTCCAGGATCCAGTTGCAGAGGGAGGTGTTTAGTACCAGGGTCCTTAGCTAAAAGATGATAAATGAGGTCACTATGGTATTGAACGCTGAGCTGTAGTCAATGAATAGCATTCTCACATAGGTGTTCCTTTTGTCCAGGTGTGAAAGGGCAGTGTGGCTCTGTTGGGGCGGTATGCAAATTGGAGTGGGTCTAGGGTGTTTTGGATATTCCAGTCTGTGCTAGTAAAACAGTCCTGTAGCTTAGCATCTGCTTCATCTGACAACTTTTTAATTAACTAAGTAACTGGTGCTTCCTGCTTTAGTTTTTGCTTGTAAGCAGGAATCAGGAGGATATAATTACGGTCAGATTTGCCAAATGGAGGGCAAGGGAGAGCTTTGTACGCGTCTCTGTGTGTGGAGTAAAGGTAGGCTGGAGTTCTTTTCCCTCTGGTTGCACATTTAACATGCTGGTAGAAATGAGGTGAAACGGATTTAAGTTTCCCTGCATTAAAGTCCCCGGCCACTATGAGCGCCACCTCTGGATGATCGTTTTCCTGTTTGCTTATTGCGTGCGGTCTTAGTGCCAGCATTTGTTTGTGGTGGTAAATAGACAGCTACGAAGAATATAGATGAAAACGCTCTTGGTAGACAGTGTGGTCTACAGCTTATCATGAGATATTCAACCTAAGGCGAGCAAAACCTTGAGACTTCCTTAGATATCGTGCACCAGCTGTTGTTTCCAAATATACATAGACCGCCACCCCTTGTCTTTCCAGAGGCTGCTGTTCTATCCTGCCAATACAGTGTATAACCCGCCAGCTTTATTTTATTAATGTCGTCGTTCAGCCACGACTCGGTGAAACATAAAATATTGCAGTTTGTAATGTCATATTGGTAGGATATACATGCTTGTAGTTCGTCCACTTTATTTTCCAGCGATTGTACGTTGGCCAATAGTACCCTTCCGTGATATCTCAGTCTCTTTCTCCTGCGAATGACGGGGATGACCTTGTCAGGTGTCTGGATCAATTCCATCTCATCCAACTCATTAAATAAAAATTATTCGTCCAGTTTAAGGTGAGTAATCGCTGTTCTGATATCCAGAAGCTATTTACGGTCATAAGAGAAGGTAACAGTAGCATTATGGACAAAATAAGTTACAAACAATGTGAGAAAACTAAATAGCACGGTTGGTTAAGAGCCCATAAAACGGCAGCCATCCCCTCCCATCACCTCCCATCCCCTCCCTTAAATGTTTCGTATTGACTCACCTTCATGTCTTAAAGTAATGATGGACTGTCGTTTCTCTTTGCTTATTTGAGCTGTTCTTGCCATAATATGGACTTGGTCTTTTACCAAATAGGGCTATCTTCTGTATACCCCCCCCCCCCCCCTACCTTGTCACAACACAACTGATTAGCTCAAACACATTTAGAAGGAAAGAAATTCCACAAATTAACTTTTAAGATACACACCTGTTAATTGAAATGCATTCCAGTTGACTACCTCATGAAGCTGGTTGAGAGAATGCCAACAGTGTGCAAAGCTGTCATCAAGGCAAAGGGTGGCTATTTGAAAAATCTCAAATATAAAATATATTTTGATTAAAAAATGTTGGTTACTACATAATTCCATATGTGTTATTTAATAGTTTTAATGTCTTAACTATTAGTCTACAATGTAGAATAAAAATAAAGAAAAACCCTTGAATGAGTAGGTGTGTCCAAACTTTGACTGGTGCTGTATATATATATATATATATATATATATATATATATATATATATATATATATATATATATATATATATATATATATATATATATACATTATATACAGTGCATTCAGAAGTATTCAGACCCCTTGACCTTTTCCACATTTTGTTAAGTTACAGCCTTATTGTAAAATTGATTAAAATGTTTTTTCCCCCTCATCAATCTACACACGATAGCCCATAATGAAAAAGCAAAAGTATTAAAATATAAACACTGAAATATCACATTTACATAAGTATTCAGACCCTTTACTCAGTACTTTGTTTAAGCACCTTTGGCAGAGATTACAGCCTTGAGTCTACTTAGGTATGACGCTACATGCGTGGCAAACCTGTATTTGGGGAGTTTCTCCCATTCTTCTCTGCAGATCCTCCTCTGTTAAGCTACACTGCTATTTTCAGGTCTCTCCAGAGATGTTCGATCGGGTTCAAGTCCGGGCTCTGGCTGAGCAACTCAAGGACATTGTCATGGCTATGTTGGAAGGAACATTCACCGCAGGCTGAGGTCCTGAAAAACATCCCCACAGCATGATGCTGCCACCACCATGCTTCGCCGTAGCAATGGTGCCAGGTTTCCTCCAGACGTGACGCTTGGTATTCAGGCCAAAGAGTTAAATCTTGGTTTCATCAGACCAGAGAATCTTGTTTCTCATGGTCTGAGAGTCTTTAGGTGCCTTTTGGCAAACTTCAAGCGGGCTGTCATGTGCCTTTTACTGAGGAGCGGCTTCCCGTCTGGCCACTCTACCATAAAGGCCTGATTGGGTGGAGCGCTGCAGAGATGGTTGTCCTTCTGGAAGGTTCTCCCATCTTCACAGAGGAACTCTAGAGCTCTGTCAGTGTGACCATCGCGTTCTTGGTCACCTCACCGACCAAGGCCATTCTCCCCCGATTGCTCGGTTTGGCCAGGTGGCAAAAACACAATTGGCAAGATAGCACAAAAAGACCTGGGTCCGGGCTGTTCCAGTCAGGGCCACTTTTAGTTAGAAGACTGAGAGAAGTAGAATGACTGTTGCTTGTTGTTGTTTTGATGAGTGCCTGTGATGCAATCTACAGTGGAGGCAGAAGGAATGATAATGTGTGCGGCCCAAATGGCACACTATTCCCTATGCTCATAGGGCTCTGGTCTAAAGTAGTGCACTACGTTGGGCATAGGGGTGCCATTTGTGACCCAGTCAATGTGTATGGGAGGCAGGCAGCAGGAGGATAATATATGTGGGTGAAATGAGCTGAGTTTCACTCCAGTGGTAGTCATCTCTGAGGATATCAGTTCCCGGGTCTCACAGGCTTATTCCACAGATCAGATTACTCTTATTATTCACTGCATCAGCACAAATACACACACTGATAGAGAGAGAATGCGCAACACATCTTAGAGCTGGTGAAGCAGCACAGAGCCAGAGCAGGCTAGTGGACGAGCATAGAGCAGGCTAGTGGACCAGCATAGAGCAGGCTAGTGGACGAGCATAGAGCAGGCTAGTGGACCAGCATAGAGCAGGCTAGTGGACGAGCATAGAGCAGGCTAGTGGACCAGCATAGAGCAGGCTAGTGGACGAGCATAGAGCAGGCTAGTGGACCAGCATAGAGCAGGCTAGTGGACGAGCATAGAGCAGGCTAGTGGACCAGCATAGAGCAGGCTAGTGGACCAGCATAGAGCAGGCTAGTGGACCAGCATAGAGCAGGCTAGTGGACGAGCATAGAGCCGGCTAGTGGACGAGCATAGAGCAGGCTAGTGGACCAGCATAGAGCAGGCTAGTGGACGAGCATAGAGCAGGCTAGTGGACCAGCATAGAGCAGGCTAGTGGACCAGCATAGAGCCAGCTAGTGGACGAGCATAGAGCAGGCTAGTGGACGAGCATAGAGCAGGCTAGTGGACGAGCATAGAGCAGGCTAGTGGACGAGCATAGAGCAGGCTAGTGGACGAGCATAGAGCAGGCTAGTGGACGAGCATAGAGCAGGCTAGTGGACCAGCATAGAGCAGGCTAGTGGACGAGCATAGAGCAGGCTAGTGGACCAGCATAGAGCAGGCTAGTGGACGAGCATAGAGCAGGCTAGTGGACCAGCATAGAGCAGGCTAGTGGACGAGCATAGAGCAGGCTAGTGGACGAGCATAGAGCCGTCTGTATTCTCTGAGATGTCTGTAGCCATCACCCTCTCCCCAGGTCTGCCCTAATCCAGGTCCTCAGAGCTTGACCGTCAGTAAAACTCAATAAACACTGAGCACCAATATAGAACACTAAGCAGGTGGCAAGAGGCTGAAAAGCCAGGGATAGACTGAGGAATGGAGGAGAGAGGGAGAGATGGAGGAAGGGAGGAGAGAGAGAGACAGAGAAAGAGAGAGAGAGAGAGAGAGAGAGAGAGAGAGAGAGAGAGAGAGAGAGAGAGAGAGAGAGAGAGAGAGAGAGAGAGAGAGAGAGAGAGAGAGAGAGAGAGAGAGAGAGAGCGATAGGGATAGATAGATAGAGGAATGGAGAGAGAGGGGTCAGCAAGCCAGTCAGTCAGAGAATGTGGGATTTAGGTAAACTTTACCATACTCCTCTCTCCTCTGACATTCTCTCAGTGGTAAAAGAAAGTGAATAATTCAATGGTTAGTTTAAGGCCGGACCAACATACAGTAGTATGTATCATCTGGGATATAGCGTCTGATGCAGAGAAGATCCCTCTGGATTTGGGAAAAGGGTACAGTTATTGTGTGATGCTGTAAATACAATGACTGGTAGAGTGTGACATTTATACAGAGGATCTCCTGGAAGATGACCTTCTGAAACAACATAAGTGAAAAAGTAGATTTTCTGGGCTAAACAGATTTTTGGACACCATCCTTCAATCTGACCAATGTCTGTTACTGCATAAAATAGATCATATCTGTGTTACATCTGGGTCAAACTGCTGCAGCATGGCAATGTGTTGAAAAAACAATTAGCTAGTTGAAACCTACTATCTTCCAGACAAGAGAAGGTAGCTATGTAGACAGGGTTGTATTGAATAAAGGTAGCTATGTAGACAGGGTTGTATTGAATAAAGGTAACTATGTAGACAGGGTTGAATTGAATAAAGGTAACTATGTAGACAGGGTTGTATTGAATAAAGGTAACTATGGAGACAGGGTTGTATTGAATAAAGGTAACTATGGAGACAGGGTTGTATTGAATAAAGGTAACTATGTAGACAGGGTTGTATTGAATAAAGGTGACTATGGAGACAGGGTTGTATTGAATAAAGGTAACTATGTAGACAGGGTTGAATTGAATAAAGGTAACTATGGAGACAGGGTTGAATTGAATAAAGGTAACTATGGAGACAGGGTTGTATTGAATAAAGGTAACTATGTCGACGGCGTAGTATTGAATAAAGGTGACTATGTAGACAGGGTTGAATTGAATAAAGGTAACTATGGAGACAGGGTTGAATTGAATAAAGGTAACTATGGAGACAGGGTTGAATTGAATAAAGGTAACTATGGAGACAGGGTTGTATTGAATAAAGGTAACTATGGAGACAGGGTTGAATTGAATAAAGGTAACTATGGAGACAGGGTTGTATTGAATAAAGGTAACTATGTAGACAGGGTTGAATTGAATAAAGGTAACTATGGAGACAGGGTTGAATTGAATAAAGGTAACTATGGAGACAGGGTTGAATTGAATAAAGGTAACTATGTAGACAGGGTTGTATTGAATAAAGGTAACTATGTAGACAGGGTTGTATTGAATAAAGGTAACTGTGTAGACAGGGTTGTATTGAATAAAGGTAACTATTCAGACAGTTTGAGCCCTCAGGCACGGTTGTGGGGTTCATTTGATACATCATACTGTACGTTTATTTGAGGATAGCAAAGAATAAACGGGGCCAACATAACAATGAGGAAGTTGTAATGGCATGGGGTATGGTTTAGCCAACATACTGTACAACAGTCCACATTGACATGCACATACAGGCACATGAAACTCACTACTCAGCCTGAAGTGTCCCCACTTGGGGATGAAACTCACGACTCAGCAGTGGAGGCTCCTCAGAATATATTCACTTCACCATGTAATTGATTAAAACCCACTTTTTTTTTTATCTATAGTAGCCTCAAGAGCACTCTGTAGGGTAGCACCATGGTGTAGTCGGAGTACAGCTAGCTTCCGTCCTCCTCTGGGCATATTGACTTCAATACAAAACCTAGGCGGCTCGTGGTTCTCACCCCCTTCAATAGACTTACACAGTAATTATGACGACTTCCGGAGGACGTCCTCCAACCTATCAGAGCTCTTGCAGCATGAACTGACATGTTATCCAACCAATCAATCAGATAATTAATCTAGTTCTGAAAGCATAAGCTACAGCAAGCTAGCACTGCAGTGCATAAAATGTGGTGAGTAGTTGACTCAAAGAGAGAGAAAGACAATAGTTGAACAGTTGTGAACAAATTAATTTCTTTAAAAGATTAAGAAGAAGCAAGAGAGAGAGAGAAGAGAGAGAGAGAGAGAGAGAGAGAGAGAGAGCAGAGATAGAGAGAGAACAGAGATAGAGAGAGAACAGAGAGAGAGAGAGAGAGAGAGAGAGAGCGAGAGAGAGAGAGGAGAGAGAGAGAGAGAGAGAGAGAGAGAGAGAGAGAGAGAGAGAGGGAGACAGAGATAGAGATAGAGATAGAGAGAGAGATTTTGACTTTTTTTCACTTTCACTTACTTAGCTAGGTAATGCAGCTAGCTAGTTTAGCTTAATCATATACCCAGCTCAAATAGAGAGGGATGTATGTTACCTAGCTAGACATGGCTATCCAACACTGGAACTCTTCCAAGTCAATTTAAGCTTTTGGTTTTATTAATTGATTGCCACCAGTGCCCACCGGTGTACCTGCTAAACTATACACTGTACTGCATGATTGTAGCGGGTTTACTAACGCGTTAATTCTAGTAGCTTTGTTGACTTGACGTTAGCTAATATGTTGACAACAATGTAATAAGCTGTGTGTAGCGGTTAGTGGTTATGATATGAAGGTTTGGCTTGGAAAGGTATTTTCGCCTGGTCACAGACAGCAGATGTGTTGTGCATTGAAGTCCACAAGTGAAGGGAAAAGGTGAGAGGTGGAGAGCACGTAGATGCGAGAAGGAATTATCCAATGATCAAAGGGATCATGCTGTTTGTACGTGGCTTCTATGAAAGTGAACTGTGTTTGCGTGTGATCAAGGGTGTATTCATTCCGCCGATTCTGTTGAAAAACATGTTTTTTTTTACGGAACGAAACGGGGATAAACATACCTGAATTTGTCCAATAGAAACTCTAGTTTTTCAACTGTTGGATTAATGATTTCACCCTAGATCAGCGAGATGCAGGCAAGATTGTGCAAAGCAGTATTGAACATGTCAATGTCTGTCACCATGATTACTCAAATTTGTCTCTCGACCTGAGCACCTACGTTGTAAACTTTCATTCATAGGCTAGGTTGGACCAACCTCGTGATGGGCTATAGGGAATATTCAAGTGTTATGTAGGGACGGCAGGTAGCTTAGTGGTTAAGAGCGTTGTGCCAGTTCCCGAAAGGTCGCTGGTTCTAATCCCCGAGCCGACTAGGTGGAAAATCTGTCGATGTGCCCTTGAGCAAGGCACTTAACCCTAATTGCTCCTGTAAGTCGCTCTGGATAAGAGCATCGACTAAATAACAAAGAAAAATAAATAAAATAAAATGTAGTAGCCTAAACCTATCGATGTGCAGCTAGCTTTCCGTGGTCCAACTGGTAAGGAGTTCCAGGAGGGTGGTCACGTGGGTTTGCAAAGGCAGAATTATTCTCTAAGCAAGCAGCATGACGTCCCATTACACACACACACACACACACTCTCTCACACACACACACACTCTCACACACACACATCTGAGTTCCTTCCCGGACGATTTCTAGAACGCAAACACATTCTAACCATTCTGATTGGTCCCAAAAAACGGATGGGTTTGGGCCAAGAACTAGAACACACGTGGGTAAAGCAGCGTTTTGAAAAATTGGTCATTGGCTTTGATACTCTGATTGGTTTGAAATGATCCAATCGCTGATGACTTTGTTTTGTACAACACCCCCCCCCCACATTTTGACATCACCACAAACGACTTCAACGACGGCGGTCTCAGACTGTAGTATGTAGTGAACACAGAGCAGAGGATGAATTCAGTTTGAGTCGTCAGGCAATAAGTCTTGCACCTCTCCCTGAGATCTACATTTCCTCTCCCATTAAGTAAAGGGATATGAATCTGTAGAGCATGAAACTGACAGCCGTTTCCTCTCCCATTAAGTAAAGGGATATGAATCTACAGAGCATGAAACTGACAGGCATTTCACACTTGTTGTATAATTTTGAAAATCATTTAAAAAAACAATTGACTAACATAATTATAATTGCTCATGCTAGCCAACACCAGCCATGCACCATTAGATACAGTACTTGAGGGTTTCCTCCAGTGGTCTTCTTGGGCTTCGTCCCAAACGGTACCTGTTTTCCTACAGATGTAGGATCTTACTTTGAGCCTGTTCGCTACAGCAGGGAAATAATCCTACAGAAACAGGAAACGTGAATTGTTACGTGGATTATAATTAATGGACATTTTTTGTAGGGGTTGATACATTTTTCGTAGGGAAAATCCAGTCTGAAGTTTCAAAGTGGAAATGACAAACGACAGAAGCCTTTTTAAACTTCAAATACACAACAAGTTGTACATTTCCTGCGTTGAAATGAAAGTTCTCCTGCAACAGGGTGACCAAGTTGAGATCCTACTTCTGCATACAGTGCACTACTTTAGACCTGAGCACTGGTCAAATCTAGTGCACTATATAGGGTATAATGTGCAATTTGGGACGCCCCCTTGGACATATCGCTTTTGTCATGTGATCTACACACACCAACGATGACCCCATAGGCCTCTATTACACAGTTCTCCACCAACCAAATGGCACCCTATTCCCTATATAGTGCACTACCTTCAACCAGAGTCAAAAGTAGTGCACTATATAGGGAATAGGGTGCCATTTTGGGACACTGCCCAAATACATGTTTATACCTAATGAGTAAACAGATACTACAAGTACCAATGTACTCATCTATACTGAGTAGTTCTGTGTCATTACATTGACACATAAATAATGACTTTAGAAAGAGAAAACCAATCATGTCCAATACTGTAGCTGTGTTGTGAAGGGAGTCCCCTTACCCTCGTCTCATCAGCCTGCTCATCTAGTCCTAAGGATATGGAATAACACTGCACTGTGACTGCATCCCAAATGCCACCCTATTACATACTGTATATGGTGCACTGCTATTGACCTGGGCCCATAGGTTTCTGGCCAAAAAGTAGTGCACTATGTAGGGGAATAGGGTGCCATTTGGGACTCAGCCTGTGCTTTCTGCCACAGGACGGAGAGTTGATCCCCTTAAGAAAGATCATGTAATGCATTTCAGGGGAGAAGAAGTGCAATTGGTTTTTTAATGGAATCTTTAAGTATTAAAATGGTGTTTTCTGCTGCTGCCTGAGTATGGAAATGCTTCTGGAAAAGTTGTTTTCTTCTTTTCAATATATGTTGTCAGCTATCAGTACCGTGAAATCAGTACCGTGATATCAGTACCGTGATATCAGTACCATGCTATCAGTACCGTGATATCAATACCGTCTATAGTCTACATATTACATAGAGACCAGATCTATAGTCTACATATTACATAGAGACCAGATCTATAGTCTACATATTACATAGAGACCAGATCTATAGTCTACATATTACATAGAGACCAGATCTATAGTCTACATATTACATAGAGACCAGATCTATAGTCTACATATTACATAGAGACCAGATCTATAGTCTACATATTACATAGAGACCAGATCTATAGTCTACATATTACATAGAGACCAGATCTATAGTCTACATATTACATAGAGACCAGATCTATAGTCTACATATTACATAGAGACCAGATCTATAGTCTACATATTACATAGAGACCAGATCTATAGTCTACATATTACATAGAGACCAGATCTATAGTCTACATATTACATAGAGACCAGATCTATAGTCTACATATTACATAGAGACCAGATCTATAGTCTACATATTACATAGAGACCAGATCTATAGTCTACATATTACATAGAGAGACCAGATCTATAGTCTACATATTACATAGAGACCAGATCTATAGTCTACATATTACTACGGTGTCCATAGATCGATTTAAATGCAATAATGTTGGTCAGAACCGGTACCAGAACCACGCAGGTCCCCTAAACAGGGAACTTTACATCAAAGTGGTTTTAATGTTTTGTACACTCAATGTATATGCTTCCAAAGCACACTATACCAGTTTTTAGGCATTTCCTTACTAACACAGTGGTGGAGATTGGGTAAGCAGCATCTCCTCTTAGTGTATAAAACACAAACATGGCCCCATTCCTCAAAGTTTATAGCAGGGACACAAGAGATTGCAGCTCCTCCTGAATTATTAAGCATTATGTAAAAAGGTTTTCCAATGCAGTGCCTCAACGACAGTATGGCATGGGACCTTTAATAGGTGTGTGTGTGCACGTGTGTGTGTGTGTGTGCACGTGTGTGTGTGTGTGTGTGTGTGTGTGTGTGTGTGTGTGTGTGTGTGTGTGTGTGTGTGTGTGTGTGCGTGTGAGTGTGAAATCCATCGCTGAGAACACAGGGATGTACAGTACCAGTGCTAACTATAACAACAGTTCTGATTAATTGTTTATGTACTTATTAGAATCTCTCTGCTTTATCATCTGTTTACACAATGATGTGAAGGTGCAGGGTGATATCAATCAAGCATGATGAAGTCCAACAACGCTGTGAGGGTGCAGGGTGATATGAATCATGGTGAAGTCCAACAACGCTGTGAGGGTGCAGGGTGATATGAATAAAACATGGTGAAGCCCAACAACGCTGTGAAGCTGTGGGGGGATATGAATCAACATGGTAAAACCCAACAACGCTGTGAAGATGCAGGGTGATATGAATCATGGTGAAGTTTCAGTAGTAAGAGGACAGAAGATAATCTATACTAGTCTGTAGTAATGAAATAACCGTTTCAGTAGTAAGATAATAAAATATAATGTTCTGATGGTGTCACAGCTGTGTGGAGATAGGGGTAACATATTGTGATGTTCTGATGGTGTCACAGCTGTGTGGAGATAGGGGTAACATGGGGGTGTAATTGTTTGACACTAACCAGGCAATATGCCTCCCCTTATAAAACCAAGGCAATATGCCTCCTCTTATAAATCCAAGTCAATATGCCCCCTCTTATAAAACCAAGGCAATATGCCTCCCCTTATAAAACCAAGGCAATATGCCTCCCCTTATAAAACCAAGGCAATATGCCCCCTCTTATAAAACCAAGGCAATATGCCTCCCCTTATAAATCCAAGGCAATATGCCTCCTCTTATAAAACCAAGGCAATATGCCCCCTCTTATAAAACCAAGGCAATATGCCCCCTCTTATAAAACCAAGGCAATATGCCTCCTCTTATAAAACCAAGGCAACATGCCCCCTCTTATAAAACCAAGGCAATATGCCTCCCCTTATAAAACCAAGGCAATATGCCTCCTCTTATAAAACCAAGGCAATATGCCTCCTCTTATAAAACCAAGGCAATATGCCCCCTCTTAGGGAATAGGGTTAGCCTGGCTACCCATCACTCCGGCCAACTGACGTTTCTGGATTAGCCTCTCTCCCCGATGATTTCTAGAATGGGAACACATTCTGACCATTCTGATTGGTCCTACAAATTGATGGGTTGGACCAGAGCCGGCCTACATGATGACATCATCAACTTTGATACTCCGATTGGTTAGATTTGTTAGAGACCAACCAATCACCTGATTAATTAGTTTTGTACAACGCCCCTCATTTTGAAGTCACAAAAACTACTTCTAGGATGGTAGTTTAGCTTTACCACTCAGTGCAGTCCTGACTGTACATTTAGGCAAGTGTGATTGTTTGGAGATAAACTGTTTGTGCAGTGGGGGGAGAGTCTACTAGCGATGGATGGTGAAAGGGTTTCTGGAGGCTGGCACTTACTGCCAGGACTCACTTTAGAGGATATCTCTTTTTTTTATCCTCTGTTCAGGAAAACTGCCAAGAACACACCAAATCCCTTACAGGGAGGCTCTGTTCAGGAGACCTGCCAAGAACACACCAAATCCTGATAGGGATGCTCTCTGTGTTCAGGAGACTTGCCAAGAACACACCAAATCCCTGACAGGGAGCCATGCCATAAGCATGTGTAGCTGACTGATTGTTGAGTAAGAATCAGGCATATGCACAGACAGGGCTCTTCCCTTCCAGTCTCCAAAGTGCTCTTTTGGGTAGTAGTATATTTTTCACAACACAATTTTTTTGGTAATCATTTATTGTCATTGTTGTTCGGAACCAACTGCCCGCAAGTCGTTTTCAAGTTCGTAACCCCCACCATGTCCGTTGGAATGCGCTTTTTGATCTGCCCTGTATGGAGCTTGTGCCGCCCAGTTGCGCCTTCCAGTATCCAAACATGAATGGCTTGAAAGATGCAGTCACTGGTGGAGTGTGTTTAGCTAGCTACCTGGTTGAAATATTAACAGTACTGCCATAGCAACATAACAATTGATTAACAACACTTGATTTAGCCTACATCATCATCAATAGTTTATGTGATTGGCTGATATGTTCAACAGAGAGAGGCACAAAGACAGAGGTAAATCACAATCAGTAACAGGAATCTAGCTAGCTAACTTGCAGATTTACAGTACCAGTCAAAAGTTTAGACACACCTACTCATTCAAGGGTTTTTCTTTATTTTTTACTATTTTCTACATTGTAGAATAATAGTGAAGACTTCACAACTATGAAATAACACATATGGAATCATGTAGTAACCAAAAAAGTGTTAAACAAATCAAAATATATTTGAGATTTGAGATTCTTCAAATAGCCACCCTTTGCCTTGATGACAGCTTTGCACACTCTTGGCATTCTCTCAACCAGCTTCACCTGGAATGCTTTTCCAACAGTCTTGAAGGAGTTCCCACATATGCTGAGCACTTGTTGGCTGTTTTTCCTTCACTCTGCCTTCAGACTCATCCCAAACCAACTGAATTGGGTTGAGGTCGGGGGATTGTGGAGGCCAGGTCATCTGATGCAGCACTCCATCCCTTTCCTTCTTGGTAAAATATTTCTTACACAGCCTGGAGGTGTGTTGGGTCATTGTCCTGTTGAAAAACAAATGATAGTCCCACTAAGTCCAAACCAGATGGGATGGCGTATCGCTGCAGAATGCTGTGGTAGCCATGCTGGTTTGGTGTGCCTTGACTTCTAAATAAATCACAGACAGTGTCACCAGCAAAGCACCACCACACCATAACACCTCCTCCTCCATGCTTTACGGTGGGAAATAAAAATGCAGAGATAATCCGTTCACCCACACCGCATCTCACAAAGACACAGCGGTTGGAACCAAAAATCAAATTTGGACTCCAGACCAAAGGACACATTTCCACCGGTCTAACATCCAATACTCGTGTTTCTTGGCCCATGCAGGTCTCTTCTTATTATTGGTGTCCTTTAGTAGTGGTTTCTTTGCAGCAATTAGACCATGAAGGCCTGATTCACACAGTCCCCTCTGAACAGTTGATGTTGAGATGTGTCTGTGACTTGAACTCTGTGAAGCATTTATTTGGGCTGCAATCTGAGGTGCAGTTAACTCTAATGAACGTATCCTCTGCAGCAGAGGTAACTCTGGGTCTTCCATTCCAGTTGCGGCCCTCAAGAGAGGCAGTTTCATCATAGCGCTTGATGGTTTTTGCGACTGCACTTGAAGAAACCTTCAAAGTGCTTGACATTTTTCGTATTGACTGACCTTCATGTCTTAAAGTGATGATGGACTGTCATTTCCCTTTGCTTATTTGAACTGTTCTTGCCAGAATATGGACTTGTTTTTTTACCAAATAGGGCTATCTTCTGTATACCCCCACCCCCTACCTTGTCACAACACAACTGATTGGCTCAAACGCAATGAGAAGGAAATAAATTCCACAAATTAACTTTTAAGAAGGCACACCTGTTAATTGAAATGTGTGAAGCTGGTTGAGAGAATGCCAAGAGTGTGCAAAGCTGTCATCAAGGCAAAAGGTGGCTATTTGAGGAATCTCAAATATAAAATATATTTTGATTTGTTTAACACTTTTTTGGTTACTACATGATTCCATATGTGTCATTTCATAATGTGGATGTCTTCACTATTATTCTACAATGTAAAAAATAGTAAAAATAAAGAAAAACCCTTGAATGAGTAGGTGTTGTCCAAACTTTTGACCGGTAGTGTACATCAATCATCAACATCAATGATCAGCTGACAAGCCCACCCTCTTTTCCCCCATGTCAATCATGTCTTTAGGAGTCACTTGTAACTAGGTTGCTATGTGATGATGAGTGAGTTTGTTGTTGTAGAAATAAATAAGCCCATGCCCAAAAAAAAAATCTAAACTACAATTTTCGCTACAGAGGCATGAATTTTGAGATATGAATTACGAAGGGACTGTTTTTTTTTATGTTCAAGGGAGGAGGGTAGTATCTAAGTGATCGTTGAGTAAGAGTCATGGCATAATCGGCACAGCCACTTTAGTCAAAGTACTATGCCGTGCAAAGAGAGATAGATCATAAATAGATTTGACCTTATTCCATTGATTCAATAGCTTTAGAGGATAAGTTTCATAAGAACGTGCTTATCATACTATGGTAAAAGTGATGAGGGGCAATCAGGGTATTTCTCATTGTGGTATACACCCCAGGTCAGTTAACACCCAGCTTCATCTGCTATAACTGTAACATCGAAAAAAAAAGATAAAACGAAATGAAAAATGCTGAATTTATCTCCTGTTTTGTAGCACTGAATATCCCGCAGGATTCTTTCCGGGCACCATTTTTTGTCCGAGTCAGTCAGTCAGTCATTGATGTTCCATCCATGATATTCTCCTCTTTCTGGCTTTTTATTTCCTCCACTCACTTAATCTCCCTTTCAAGAGTTGATGAAAATAGACTTTGCCACCTTCGTGATTTCCTTTATACTGGTTAGAAAAGGTGACGACTTTAGCTTTTGAAATCCCTATAGCTTGTCATCCTTCCCATTTGAATAATGTTCCTGGAGTGTCTTCTGGCAGGCGAAAGATTGATCCTCTAAAATTGCGTCCCAAATTGCATCCCAAATGGCACCCTATTCCCTATATAGTACACTACTTTTGACCGGTGCTGATAGGGTGCTCTGGGGGCCATTTAGGGTGCCATTTTTGGACGGGCCCTAAGTTCATCTGCATTGAGGGCTGATGTGAGTGAGTATGTGTGACATTTGCCAGCCTGTCTTCAGTGTGAGTTCCTGACACCCCTGTGACACCCCTGTCTACACCACTATCTGACCCAACAGATGGTAGAGGAGAGGAGAGGAGAGGAGGGGAGGGGAGGATAACAGGAAAGGAGAGGAGAGGAACGCTTGTTCTCTTCTCACCACCAGCAGACACATTCTGTCTGTCTGTCTGTCTGTCTGTCTGTCTGTCTGTCTGTCTGTCTGTCTGTCTGTCTGTCTGTCTGTCTGTCTGTCTGTCTGTCTGTCTGTCTGTCTGTCTGTCTGTCTGTCCGTCTGTCCGTCCGTCCGTCCGTCCGTCCGTCTGTCTGTCTGTCTGTCTATCTATCTATCTATATATCTGTCACTCTTTTCCTCTGGAGAATGGGCCTCACGCTCTCCCCCTGAGACCACACCATCAGAAGACTGTAGTTCATTAATACTTAAAGAGTTTCTGTGCTGCTGCTTTCACCCCTCAGATTGTTACACTGTGAGGATAACACTGTAGCTCCAGTCTTGATGAGATTCAATTATTAAAGAGGTTCTTTCTCTCTCCATGTTCAACATACTGTAGATATATCAATGCAGATAGACAGATAATTTAATAACTACTCTGAATATGCACATGTTGATAGAATGGATATGTCATAGAAACCAGGTATTGTGTGCTGAAAAACAGCTAGTATAAACAACAACTGAGCAGTATACACGGAGCTGACTCTTTACTAGCAATGATCACCTTGTTGAGTATATGAGCCTCTGGTAGCCTGGCTGTCCATAGCACTCATCATCACCTCTCGTATTGATTGCGTTTATTTGTAACTTACTTTCAACGTGTGATATTATGCACCTCTAGGTCTGGAGTGAGAGATTATAGAGGACCTGCATAGGTATTTTCTTTATGTATGTGATCAGTCGAGTACAAAACTGCTTTCAAGGCTGAACCTCTGGAATCACATTTTCCTAAAATAGGAAACATCTTTCCCAGTTCCCAGAGATGGTTCACGGTTGGTTCATGACGGGGGTAACGACTTGAAATAGGTCTCCTAAAGTCAATGGTTTTAGCATGAGATTTCAGAGGCTTATGAGTCCCATTCACCCCTATGCCAAGATAGTCACCCACTGAGAGAGACAGAGACAGACAGAGACAGAGGTATAGCAGTATTGAAACAGACAGAGACAGAGGTATAGCAGTATTGAAACAGACAGAGACAGAGGTATAGCAGTATTGAAACAGACAGAGACAGAGGTATAGCAGTATTGAAACAGACAGAGACAGAGGTATAGCAGTATTGAAACAGACAGAGACAGAGGTATAGCAGTATTGAAACAGACAGAGACAGAGGTATAGCAGTATTGAAACAGACAGAGACAGAGGTATAGCAGTATTGAAACAGACAGAGACAGAGGTATAGCAGTATTGAAACAGACAGAGACAGAGGTATAGCAGTATTGAAACAGACAGAGACAGAGGTATAGCAGTATTGAAACAGACAGAGACAGAGACAGAGGTATAGCAGTATTGAAACAGACAGAGACAGAGGTATAGCAGTATTGAAACAGACAGAGACAGAGGTATAGCAGTATTGAAACAGACAGAGACAGAGGTATAGCAGTATTGAAACAGACAGAGACAGAGGTATAGCAGTATTGAAACAGATTTCTGAACACTACCACTATGTGTCTCATCTATGCATGTGAGTGAATTAACACTCTATCTCTATTGGCAGGAAGATATCTATCACACTTTATACAACGGGTGGGTCTAATCCTGAATGCTGATTGGTTAAAACCGTATTCCAGCCTGTGTCTATTCCACAAGTTGCCACCGGCTAAATCTATGACGTTAAAATGGCTATTTACTCTGTTCCATCTGACTGCGCAATCCACTGTCTCGTCAGCCCAGCCAGGCAATTTATGAACTTGATCTCCACTATAAAAAGCATCTAGACATTATCTCACATTTCTTTTAGACTGACATTTAGTTTCAATAGCGGAGATTTGTATAAACCTTGCTGTCTGTCTCTCCGACATTTGCAACATTGTTTCAATATTATATTCAAATCCGATCTACAACTGTCCCATAGTAATGAAAGTGTTGGGAATCAGGATGAGACAGACTGCCAGTCGAAATCATGAATCAGCTGGCATCGTTTGTATGGATATACAGTGCCTTCGGAAAGTATTCAGACCCCTTGACTTTTTCCACATTTTGTTACGTTACAGCCTTATTCTAAAATTGATTCAATAAATAAAAATCCTCAGCAATCGACACACAATACCCCATAATGACAAAGCGAAAACAGGTTTTTAGAAATTGTTGCACATTTATTAAAATAAAAAACGGAAATAGCACATTTACATAAGTATTCAGACCCTTTACTCAGTACTTTGTTGAAGCACCTCCGATCTACAACTGTCCCATAGTAATGAAAGTGTTGGGAATCAGGATGAGACAGACTGCCAGTCGAAATCATGAATCAGCTGGCATCGTTTGTATGGATATACAGTGCCTTCGGAAAGTATTCAGACCCCTTGACTTTTTCCACATTTCCAGGCTTATTCTAAAATTGATTCAATAAATAAAATAAAAATCCTCAGCAATCGACACACAATACCCCATAATGACAAAGCGAAAACAGGTTTTTAGAAATTGTTGCACATTTATTAAAATAAAAAACGGAAATAGCACATTTACATAAGTATTCAGACCCTTTACTCAGTACTTTGTTGAAGCACCTTTGGCAGCGATTACAGCCTTGAGTCTTCTTGAGTATGACGCTACAAGCTTGGCTCTGTCAGGTTGGATGGGGAGCATTGCTGCACAGCTATTTTCAAGTCTCTCCAGAGATATTCGATCGGGTTCAAGTCTGGGCTCTGGCTGGGCTTCTCAAGGACATTTAGAGACTTGTCCTGAAGCCACTCCTACATTGTCTTGGCTGTGTGCTTAGGGTTGTTGTCCTGTTGGAAGGTGAACCTTCGCCTCAGTCTGAGGTCCTGAGCACTCTATGGCAGGTTTTCATCAAGGATCTCTCTGTACTTTGTCTGTATAGAGTGTTTTGCTGTCTGTATAGAGTGTTCATCTGTCTGTATAGAGTGTTCTCCTGTCTGTATAGAGTGTTCTCCTGTCTGTATTGAGTGTTCTCCTGTCTGTATAGAGTGTTCTGCTGTCTGTATAGAGTGTTCTGCTGTCTGTATAGAGTGTTCTCCTGTCTGTATAGAGTGTTCTCCTGTCTGTATAGAGTGTTCTCCTGTCTGTATAGAGTGTTCTCCTGTCTGTATAGAGTGTTCATCTGTCTGTATAGAGTGTTCTCCTGTCTGTATAGAGTGTTCTCCTGTCTGTATTGAGTGTTCTCCTGTCTGTATAGAGTGTTCTGCTGTCTGTATAGAGTGTTCTCCTGTCTGTATAGAGTGTTCTCCTGTCTGTATAGAGTGTTCTCCTGTCTGTATAGAGTGTTCTGCTGTCTGTATAGAGTGTTCTCCTGTCTGTATAGAGTGTTCTCCTTTCTGTATAGAGTGTTCTGCTGTCTGTATAGAGTGTTCTCCTGTCTGTATAGAGTGTTCTTCTGTCTGTATAGAGTGTTCTGCTGTCTGTATAGAGTGTTCTGCTGTCTGTATAGAGTGTTCTGCTGTCTGTATAGAGTGTTCTGCTGTCTGTATTGAGTGTTCTGCTGTCTGTATAGAGTGTTCTGCTGTCTGTATAGAGTGTTCTGCTGTCTGTATTGAGTGTTCTGCTGTCTGTATAGAGTGTTCTCCTGTCTGTATAGAGTGTTCTCCTGTCTGTATAGAGTGTTCTGCTGTCTGTATAGAGTGTTCTCCTGTCTGTATAGAGTGTTCTCCTGTCTGTATAGAGTGTTCTGCTGTCTGTATAGAGTGTTCTCCTGTCTGTATAGAGTGTTCTCCTGTCTGTATAGAGTGTTATCCTGTCTGTATAGAGTGTTCTCCTGTCTGTATAGAGTGTTCTCCTGTCTGTATAGAGTGTTCTCCTGTCTGTATAGAGTGTTCTCCTGTCTGTATAGAGTGTTCTCCTGTCTGTATAGAGTGTTCTCCTGTCTGTATAGAGTGTTCTCCTGTCTGTATAGAGTGTTCTCCTTTCTGTATAGAGTGTTCTGCTGTCTGTATAGAGTGTTCTGCTGTCTGTATAGAGTGTTCTGCTGTCTGTATAGAGTGTTCTTCTGTCTGTATAGAGTGTTCTCCTGTCTGTATAGAGTGTTCTCCTGTCTGTATAGAGTGTTCTGCTGTCTGTATAGAGTGTTCTGCTGTCTGTATAGAGTGTTCTGCTGTCTGTATAGAGTGTTCTCCTGTCTGTATAGAGTGTTCTGCTGTCTGTATAGAGTGTTCTCCTGTCTGTATAGAGTGTTCTCCTGTCTGTATAGAGTGTTCTCCTGTCTGTATAGAGTGTTCTCCTGTCTGTATAGAGTGTTCTGCTGTCTGTATAGAGTGTTCTGCTGTCTGTATAGAGTGTTCTGCTGTCTGTATAGAGTGTTCTCCTGTCTGTATAGAGTGTTCTGCTGTCTGTATAGAGTGTTCTCCTGTCTGTATAGAGTGTTCTCCTGTCTGTATAGAGTGTTCTCCTGTCTGTATAGAGTGTTCTGCTGTCTGTATAGAGTGTTCTCCTGTCTGTATAGAGTGTTCTGCTGTCTGTATAGAGTGTTCTGCTGTCTGTATAGAGTGTTCTCCTGTCTGTATAGAGTGTTCTCCTGTCTGTATAGAGTGTTCTCCTTTCTGTATAGAGTGTTCTGCTGTCTGTATAGAGTGTTCTCCTGTCTGTATAGAGTGTTCTTCTGTCTGTATAGAGTGTTCTCCTGTCTGTATAGAGTGTTCTGCTGTCTGTATAGAGTGTTCTGCTGTCTGTATAGAGTGTTCTCCTGTCTGTATAGAGTGTTCTCCTGTCTGTATAGAGTGTTCTCCTTTCTGTATAGAGTGTTCTGCTGTCTGTATAGAGTGTTCTCCTGTCTGTATAGAGTGTTCTTCTGTCTGTATAGAGTGTTCTCCTGTCTGTATAGAGTGTTCTGCTGTCTGTATAGAGTGTTCTGCTGTCTGTATAGAGTGTTCTCCTGTCTGTATAGAGTGTTCTCCTGTCTGTATAGAGTGTTCTCCTGTCTGTATAGAGTGTTCTCCTGTCTGTATAGAGTGTTCTCCTGTCTGTATAGAGTGTTCTCCTGTCTGTATAGAGTGTTCTCCTGTCTGTATAGAGTGCTCTCCTGTCTGTATAGAGTGTTCTCCTGTCTGTATAGAGTGTTCTCCTGTCTGTATAGAGTGTTCTGCTGTCTGTATAGAGTGTTATCCTGTCTGTATAGAGTGTTCTCCTGTCTGTATAGAGTGTTCTCCTGTCTGTATAGAGTGTTCTCCTGTCTGTATAGAGTGTTCTCCTGTCTGTATAGAGTGTTCTGCTGTCTGTATAGAGTGTTCTCCTGTCTGTATAGAGTGTTCTGCTGTCTGTATAGAGTGTTCTCCTGTCTGCATTGTAAGTGAAACAGTGTTATTCTGCTCAACGTGTTCTCAATGTGTTGGATTCCGTTTTTTAACACTGTGTGTGTGTGTGTGTGTGTGTGTGTGTGTGTGTGTGTGTGTGTGTGTGTGTGTGTGTATGTGTGTGTGTGTGTAAAAGGTGGAGAGACATCAACAGTGATTTAATATATTGTAATTACGTTGTGCTGAGAGAATGTGTAGCAGTTGGCTTTGACCTGGTCATTCACGTTAATAACCTCAGAGTGAATAACTTGTTACATGTTACTGTTGGAGTGGAGATAGTTGATAAGGTGAGAACCATCATTAAATCCAGGCTTCGTCCCAAATGGCACCCTGTTACCTATATATTGCACTACTTTTGACCCGAGCCATGGACAAAAGTAGTGCACTAAACAGGGAATAGGGTGCCATTTGGGACGCAGACCGACTCGACTCCACAGACTATTGACCTCACGTCCTCTAGTGTCACAGGAGGTTAGTTCATGATGTCTGTTGGAAAAGCACAACATACCTTTTTCCTCCCATTATGAAAAGGTTAAACTCCAGCACTGAGGAAGAACGTTAGGGATTGTTAGAGAAGTCAGGTCAGGCATGCTGGGTGAGAAATACTCCATGTTTAATAATACGCCATGTTTTGTAATACACCATGTTTAATAATACTCCATATATAATCCTAATTCATGTTTAATAATACTCCATGTTTAATAATACTCCATGTTTAATAATACTTCATGTATAATAATACATACTCCATGTTTAATAATAGACCATGTTTAATAATAGACCAAGTTTAATAATAGACCATGTTTAATAATAGACCATGTTTAATAATAGACCAAGTTTAATAATAGACCATGTTTAATAATAGACCAAGTTTAATAATAGACCATGTTTAATAATAGACCATGTTTAATAATAGACCATGTTTAATAATACCCCATGTTTAATAATAGACCATGTTTAATAATACTCCATGTTTAATAATACTTCATGTATAATAATACATACTCCATGTTTAATAATAGACCATGTTTAATAATAGACCAAGTTTAATAATAGACCATGTTTAATAATAGACCATGTTTAATAATAGACCAAGTTTAATAATAGACCATGTTTAATAATAGACCATGTTTAATAATAGACCATGTTTAATAATACTCCATGTTTAATAATACTTCATGTATAATAATACATACTCCATGTTTAATAATAGACCATGTTTAATAATAGACCATGTTTAATAATAGACCATGTTTAATAATAGACCATGTTTAATAATAGACCAAGTTTAATAATAGACCATGTTTAATAATAGACCATGTTTAATAATAGACCATGTTTAATAATACCCCATGTTTAATAATAGACCATGTTTAATAATACTCCATGTTTAATAATAGACCATGTTTAATAATAGACCATGTTTAATAATAGACCATGTTTAATAATAGACCATGTTTAATAATAGACCATGTTTAATAATAGACCATGTTTAATAATACCCCATGTTTAATAATAGACCATGTTTAATAATAGACCATGTTTAATAATAGACCATGTTTAATAATAGACCATGTTTAATAATAGACCATGTTTAATAATACCCCATGTTTAATAATAGACCATGTTTAATAATACTCCATGTTTAATAATAGACCATGTTTAATAATAGACCATGTTTAATAATAGACCATGTTTAATAATAGACCATGTTTAATAATAGACCATGTTTAATAATAGACCATGTTTAATAATAGACCATGTTTAATAATAGACCATGTTTAATAATACCCCATGTTTAATAATAGACCATGTTTAATAATAGACCATGTTTAATAATAGACCATGTTTAATAATAGACCATGTTTAATAATAGACCATGTTTAATAATACCCCATGTTTAATAATAGACCATGTTTAATAATAGACCATGTTTAATAATAGACCATGTTTAATAATAGACCATGTTTAATAATAGACCATGTTTAATAATAGACCATGTTTAATAATAGACCAAGTTTAATAATAGACCAAGTTTAATAATAGACCATGTTTAATAATAGACCATGTTTAATAATAGACCAAGTTTAATAATAGACCATGTTTAATAATAGACCATGTTTAATAATAGACCATGTTTAATAATAGACCATGTTTAATAATACACCATGTTTAATAATAGACCATGTTTAATAATAGACCATGTTTAATAATACCCCATGTTTAATAATACCCCATGTTTAATAATAGACCATGTTTAATAATAGACCATGTTTAATAATAGACCATGTTTAATAACACATATTACATATTTATAGAAGAGAAGACATAAAACACAAAGGGCAATGGTGGCTCTTGGAGAAACAATGGTGGCTCTTGGAGAAACAATGGTGGCTCTTGGAGAAACCATGGTGGCTCTTGGAGAAACAATGGTGGCTCTTGGAGAAACCATGGTGGCCTTGGAGAAACTATGGTGGCTCTAGGAGAAACCATGGTGGCCTTGGAGAAACAATGGTGGCTCTTGGAGAAACAATGGTGGCTCTTGGAGAAACAATGGTGGCTCTTGGAGAAACAATGGTGGCTCTTGGAGAAACAATGGTGGCTCTTGGAGAAACAATGGTGGCTCTTGGAGAAACAATGGTGGCTCTAGGAGAAACCATGGTGGCCTTGGAGAAACAATGGTGGCTCTTGGAGAAACAATGGTGGCTCTAGGAGAAACCATGGTGGCCTTGGAGAAACATTGGTGGCTCTTGCAGAAACAATGGTGGCTCTTGGAGAAACCATGGTGGCCTTGGAGAAACAATGGTGGCTCTTGGAGAAACATTGGTGGCTCTTGGAGAAAACATGGTGGCTCTTGGAGAAACAATGGTGGCTCTTGGAGAAACCATGGTGGCCTTGGAGAAACAATGGTGGCCTTGGAGAAACAATGGTGGCCTTGGAGAAACCATGGTGGCTCTTGGAGAAACAATGGTGGCTCTTGGAGAAACCATGTTGTGTTAGAAAGGTGTATGCTATGTCCAGATTACTGTAGTACCTATATAGTTAGTATGTTAGGTGAGAAAAGTGTTTTAGTGTTAATCTGAATACCTACACCACCGGTCAATGGTTTTAGAGCACCTACTCATTCAATGGTTTTTCTTTATTTTTACAAATTTCTACATTGTAGAATAATAGTGAAGACATCAAAACAATGAAATAACACATATGGAATCATGTAGTAACCAAAAGAGTGTTAAACAAATCAGAATATATTTTATATTTGAGATTCTTTAAATAGCCACCCTTTGCCTTGAATGCAGCTTTGCACACTCTTGGCATTCTCTCAACCAGCTTCACCTGGAATGCTTTTCCAACAGTCTTGAAGGAGTTCCCACATATGCTGAGCACTTGTTGGCTGCTTTTCCTTCACTCTGCGGTCCGACTCATTTCAAACCATCTCAATTTGGTTGAGTTAAGGGGATTGCGGAGGCCAGGTCATCTGATGCAGCATTCCATCACTCTCCTTCTAGGTAAAATGGCCCTTACACAGCCTGGAGGTGTGTTGGGTCATTGTCCTGTTGAAAAACAAATGATAGTCCCATTAAGCCCAAACCAGATGGGATGGCGTATCGCTGCAGAATGCTGTGGTAGCCATGCTGGTTAAGTGTGCCTTGAATTCTAAATAAATCCCAGACAGTGTCACCAGCAAAGCACCCCCACACCATAACACCTCCTCCTCCATGCTTTAGGGTAAGAAATACACATGCGGAGATGATCCGTTCACCCACACCGCGTCTCACAAAGACACGGCGGTTGGATCCAAAATTCTCCAATTTGGACTCCAGACCAAAGGACAGATTTCCACTGGTCCAATGTCCATTGCTCGTGTTTCTTGGCCCAAGCATGTATCTTCTTCTTATTATTGGTGTCCTTTAGTAGTGGTTTCTTTGCAGCAATTTGAACATGAAGGAGTGATTCACACAGTCCCCTCTGAACAGTTGATGTTGAGATGTGTCTGTTACTTGAACTCTGTGAAGCATTTATTTGGGCTGCAATTTATGAGGCTGGTATCTCTAATGAACTTATCCTCTGCAGTAAAGGTAACTCTGGGTCTGCCATTCCTGTGGCAGTCCGCATGAGAGCCAGTTTCATCATAGCGCTTGATGGTTTTTGCGACTGCACTTGAAGAAATGTTCAAAGTTCTTGAAATTTTTCGTATTGACTGACCATCATGTCTTAAAGTAACGATGGACTGTCATTTCTCTTTGCTTATTTGAGCTGTTCTTGCCATAATATGGACTTGGTCTTTTACCAAATAGGGCTATTTTCTGTATACCTCCCATACCTTGTCATAACACAACTGATTGGCTCAAACGCATTAAGAAGGAAATAAATTCCACAAATGTACTTTTAAGATGCACACCTGTTAATTGAAATGCATTCCAGGTGACTACCTCATGAAGCTGGTTGAGAGAATGCCAAGAGTGTACAAATCTGTCATCAAGGCAAAAGGTGGCTATTTGAAGAATCTCAAATATAAATATATTTTGATTTGTTTAACAATTTTTTGGTTACTACATGATTCCATATGTGTTATTTCATAGTCTTGATGTCTTCACTATTATTCTACAGTGTAGAAAATAGTAAAAATAAAGAAAAACCCTTGAATGAGTAGGTGTTCTAAAACTTTTGACCGGTAGTGTAAATATTTTGACTTTTGCTTTAGTGTTAATCTGAATACCTTAGTGTATTGAGTCTTGTTTTAGTGTTAAAAATATTGGTTACTCACATATCTCAGACACCGAAACATAATTAACTGTCCAACAGCGCGTTTGCTCAGAGTTGGTGTGCATCCCAAATGGCAATCAATTACCTGTATGGTGCACAACATTTAGTGGACTAAGTAGTGCACTAGATAGGGTGCAATTTGGGACACCTCCCTTGAAATTAAAATGTACCTATAACCAGTGTTGTTACTGTAGTGAAAATAAGAGGGTCATTACTGAATGTAGTTGTAAAAGGTTTCCCACACAGCAGATATCAGTTGTTTTGTTAACCATGATAGAAGTGTTGAAAACAGGGGGAAGTGGCTACAACTGGAAATGTGCACTAAATGGCACCCTATTCCCTACATGGTGCACTACTTTAGAACAGAGCTCTATTGGCCCTGGTCAAAGTAGTGAACTATATGGAGAATAGGGTGTCATTTGGGAGGCACCCTGATGTACTGAGCCCCAGGAGGTCCAGCCACCACTTTCCCTATAGTCCGGATCACTCATCCACAGCTGTGACATATCAATGTATACACTCCTGAATACTGCCTCAGCAATAGGCTAGCACTGCCCCAATACTGCCTCAGCAATAGGCAAGCACTGCCCCAATACTGCCTCAGCAATAGGCTAGCACTGCCCCAATACTGCCTCAGCAATAGGCTAGCACTGCCCCAATACTGCCTCAGCAAGGCTAGCACTGCCCCAATACTGCCTCAGCAATAGGCTAGCACTGCCCCAATACTGCCTCAGCAATAGGCTAGCACTTCCCCAATACTGCCTCAGCAAGGCTAGCACTGCCCCAATACTGCCTCAGCAAGGCTAGCACTGCCCTAATACTGCCTCAGCAAAAGGCTAGCACTGCCCCAATACTGCCTCAGCAATAGGCTAGCACTGCCCCAATACTGCCTCAGCAATAGGCAAGCACTGCCCCAATACTGCCTCAGCAATAGGCTAGCACTGCCCCAATACTGCCTCAGCAATAGGCTAGCACTGCCCCAATACTGCCTCAGCAATAGGCTAGCACTGCCCCAATACTGCCTCAGCAATAGGCTAGCACTGCCCTAATACTGCCTCAGCAATAGGCTAGCACTGCCCCAATACTGCCTCAGCAATAGGCTAACACTGCCCCAATACTGCCTCAGCAATAGTCTAGCACTGCCCCAATACTGCCTCAGCAATAGGCTAGCACTGCCCCAATACTGCCTCAGCAATAGGCTAGCACTGCCCTAATACTGCCTCAGCAATAGGCTAGCACTGCCCTAATACTGCCTCAGCAATAGGCTAGCACTGCCCTAATACTGCCTCAGCAATAGGCTAGCACTGCCCTAATACTGCCTCAGCAATAGGCTAGCACTGCCCTAATACTGCCTCAGCAATAGGCTAGCACTGCCCCAATACTGCCTCAGCAATAGGCTAGCACTGCCCCAATACTGCCTCAGCAATAGGCTACCACTGCCCCAATACTGCCTCAGCAATAGACTAGCACTGCCCTAATACTGCCTCAGCAATAGGCTAGCACTGCCCTAATACTGCCTCAGCAATAGGCTAGCACTGCCCTAATACTGCCTCAGCAATAGGCTAGCACTACCCTAATACTGCCTCAGCAATAGGCTAGCACTGCCCCAATACTGCCTCAGCAATAGGCTACCACTGCCCCAATACTGCCTTGGAAATTAATCCTCGGAATTTTAACCAGGGGTTAATAGTGGTAGTGATGGGGTTGGTAGTGGTTGTGATGGGGTTGGTAGTGGTAGTGATGGGGTTGGTAGTTACTGGTAGTGATGGGGTTGGTAGTTACTGGTAGTGATGGGGTTTGTAGTGGTAGGGCTGGGGTTGGTAGTGGTAGTGCTGGGGTTGGTAGTGGTAGTGATGGAGTTGGTAGTGGTAGTGATGGAGATGGTAGTTACAGGTAGTGATGGGGTTGATAGTGGTAGGGATGGGGTTAGTAGTGGTAGTGATGGGGTTGGTAGTGGTAGTGATGAGGTTGGTATTGGTATTGGTAGTGATGGGGTTGGTAGTGGTAGTGCTGGGGTTGGTAGTGGTAGTGATGGGGTTGGTAGTGGTAGTGATGGGGTTAGTAGTTACTGGTAGTGATGGGGTTAGTAGTTACTGGTAGTGATGGGGTTAGTAGTGGTAGTGATGGGGTTGGTAGTGGTAGTGATGGGGTTGGTAGTTACTGGTAGGGATGGGGTTGGTAGTGGTAGTGATGGGGTTGGTAGTGATGGGGTTGGTGGTTACTGGTAGTGATGGAGTTGGTAGTGCTAGTGACGGGGTTGGAAGATAGATGTGGTTTGCTGTTGCGGTTGTGGGTAATCTGACAGCATCGGAAGATAATAGGGCATACACAGGGATGAATAGTTGTATTTGTTATTAATCGTTTTTCAAACTGGCACTCAATGAGCTCTGTAAAGGGATCAATTCCACAAGATGAGATGCACAGGATGGCTTCTAGGTTGTATTTCAGTTTTCATGTCTTAGCTTGTACTCAGAAGTAACGATGTTGGTTTATTGATAGTGAAATTAGCAAAGCAAGACAAACAATAATGTTAGCTTTCAAAATGAAAAGGTTCATCGTTATTTTTGCAAACAATGCTTTATCTTGATCAAGAGACACGCTGACACATTCTGCAAATATACACACATGCTTGCACACATACACACACACGCGCACGAGTGCGCACACACACACACACACTCACACAGACACACACACACACACTCCGGTGTTCGTTCAGAGAGCAGCTGGTGTGTAGTTATCCTCGGTGAATACAAATTGAGACTCTGTGCTCTGCTTCCTGATTCCTCAGAGAGGTGCATTCTGGGGGGCCAATCAGATCTCACTCCACATCTGTGACACCCCTCCAAAGATCGAGAAAACAAAAGAGTATGAAATTAATTAGAAAATTAGTTAGTTAATTAATTATTAATGATTATATGTGTGTGTGTGTGTGTGTGTGTGTGTGTGTGTGTGTGTGTGTGTGTGTGTGTGTGTGTGTGTGTGTGTGTGTGTGTGTGTGTGTGTGTGTGTGTGTGTGTGCGCGTGCACGTATGCATTCTGGGTTCCAAGGTAGAAAGTGTCATACTGCATATCTGATTACAATTATTAGGTAATAAATTGGTGCGTGGAGCGAGCCACCATGTTGATCTGGTTTAGGTGAAGGTCCTATCGTAACTTTAGCACCAGAACTCTAATTAGGTAATACATTGGTGCGTGGAGCGAGCCACCATGTTGATCTGGTTCAGGTGAAGGTCCTATCATTATTCAGGGGAAGGTCCTATCAGTGTACGTCCCAAAAGGCACCCTGTTTCATATATAGTGCACTATTTTTACTAGGGACCATAAGACTCTGGTCAAAAGTAGTGCACTATACAAAGAATAGGGTGATATTTGGGATGTACCGTGCATTTGAAAAGTATTCAGACCCATTGACTTTTTCCACATTTTGTTATGTTACAGCCTTATTCTAAAAATGATTAAATTGTTTTTTTCCTCATCAATCCACACACAATACCCCATAATGATAAAAAAAAAAACTGGAAAAAAAACTGAAAAGCCACATTTACATCAGTATTCAGACCCTTTACTCAGTACTTTGTTGAAGCACCTTTAGCAGCGATTACAGCCTTGAGTCTTCTTGGGTATGACGCTACAAGCTTGGCACACCTGTATTTGGGGAGTTTTTCCCATTCTTCTCTGCAGATCCTCTCAAGCTCTGTGACGTTGGATGGGGAGCGTCGCTGCACAGCTATTTTCAGGTCTCTCCAGAGATGTTAGATAGGGTTCAAGTCCGGGCTCTGGCTGGGCCACTCAAGGACATTCAGAGACTTGTCCCGAAGCCACTCATGCATTGTATTGGCTGTGTGCTTAGGGTTGTTGTCCTGTTCGAAGGTGAACCTTCTGCCCAGTCTGAGGTCCTGAGCGCTCTGGAGCAGGTTTTCATCAAGGATCTCTCTGTACTTTGCTCCGTTCATCTTTCCCTTGATCCTGACTAGTCTCCCAGTCACTGCTGCTGAAAAACATGCCCATATCATGAGGCTGCCACCACCATGCTTCACCGTAGGGATGGTGCCAGGTTTCCTCCAGACGTGATGCTTGGCATTCCGGCCAGAGAGTTCAATCTTGGTTTCATCAGACCAGAGAATCTTTATCTGAGAGTCTTTTAGGTGCCTTTTGGCAAACTCCACGCGGGCTGTCATGTGCCTTTTACTGAGGAGGGCTTCCGTCTGGTCAATCTACCATAAAGGCATGATTGGTGGAGTGCTGCAGAGATGATTGTCCTTCTGGAAGGTTTTCCCATCTCCACAGAGGAACTCTGGAGCTCTGTCAGAGTGATTCACCTCCCTGAACAAGGCCCTTCTCCCCTGATTGCTCAGTTTGGCCAGGCGGCCAGCTCTAGAAAGAGTCTTGGTGGTTCCAAACTTCTTCCATTTAAGAATGATGGAGGCCACTGTGTTCTTGGGGACCTTCAATGCTGGAGACATTTTTTGGTACCCTTCCCCAGATCTGTCCCTCGACACAATCCTGTCTCTGAGCTCTACGGACAATTCCTTCGACCTCTTGGCTTGGTTTTTGCTTTAACATGCACTGTCAACTGTGGGACCTTTTATAGACAGGTGTGTGCCTTTCCAAATCATGTCCAATTGGTTGAATTTACCACAGGTGGACTCCAATCAAGTTGTAGAAACATCTCAAGGATATTCAATGGAAACAGGATGCAGCTGAGCTCAATTTCGAATCTCATAGCAAAAGGTCTGAATACTTCCGTAAATAAATACTTTATCCTGTTCTTCTCATATCTTATTTTATTTTCTCGTGTATTTTTATTCTACCTTGTTATTTTTAGTGCTACATTGATATTGATTACTGCATTGTTGGGTTTGGAGCTTGCAAGAAAGGCATTTCACTGTACTTGTGCACTTGACATTAAAACCTGAAACTTGATTTGAGGAGTTATAGTGTTGATGTATTCCTCCCTGAGAAAGAGCTCAAGTGTTTATGTCTGTGGATGACAGGTTCGCTGCTTACAGACATTGATGCGCGATTTATCATTTGATTCTATGAGAGAAGAGCGTTTGAGGGTAATATATTTCAAACGTCAGATAAATGCAAATCACATAGCTATTTACATATTTGGTGTGAAAACAGACTTGCATATCCTTTTTTATAAATATGATAAATGTGTCACATCATTTATTGCAAGCCGCCACATTTTTTAGAGATAAAAGTCTCATCTCTGACACAGTGTTGTCGCGCTTTCCATCAGCAGTCACTGTCTGTGGTGGATCAGGATGTGATGTTTCTTACCTAGCTAATATCAATGAAAATCCTCATTACTATAAGTTATCAATCTAATAAATGCTAGGAAAACTGCTCTCAGACAAACTTTTATTTTGAAAAAAGTCTAAACCCATAGAATTCAGGGTGATTTTACTTGGCATAGCTGTACATGTGGGCATTGAGCTGTACAGTGACACTACCCGTTGCATGTTAAAATAATGTGGTGTATTTGAGTTGATTCAGACTGGTTAATGAGCACTACACTGGGGGAAAGAGTTGGCACTTCACAGCAGGACGCGACTGAAAACTGGCTTCTGATACTGTACTTCACTGTACCCTAAGTTACATACTAAAAAACTATAGTTACCCGTCCCAAATGGCATCCTATTCCCTATATAGTGCACAGCCGGGCTCTGGTCATAACTAGTGCACTATATAGGGGACCTACCATTTGGGATGTAGCCTATGCCTGTACCCAGAGATTGCAGGGTTGTTTTCAATGTGTTTTGCTGTGTGTGAGTTTCTTTGTGAGTTTGAGTTTCTCCACAGGGAGGTCACAGAGTAGTATCTCCACAGGGAGATCACAGAGTATTTATCCACAGGGAGGTCACATAGTAGTATTTCCACAGGGAGGTCACAGAGTAGTATCTCCACAGGGAGGTCACAGAGTAGTATCTCCACAGAGAGAGCACAGAGTATTATCTCCACAGGGAGGTCACAGAGTAGTATCTCCACAGGGAGATCACAGAGTATTTATCCACAGGGAGGTCACATAGTAGTATTTCCACAGGGAGGTCACAGAGTAGTATCTCCACAGGGAGGTCACAGAGTAGTATCTCCACAGAGAGAGCACAGAGTATTATCTCCACAGGGAGGTCACAGAGTAGTATCTCCACAGGGAGGTCACATAGTAGTATTTCCACAGGGAGGTCACAGAGTAGTATCTCCACAGGGAGGTCACAGAGTAGTATCTCCACAGGGAGGTCACAGAGTATTATCTACACAGGGAGGTCACAGAGTATTATCTCCACAGGGTGGTCACAGAGTAGTATCTCCACAGAGAGAGCACAGAGTAGCACACTTACGAAATTGTGATCAAACTTCATTTCTGATGTAATCCATCGCAAGGGTTAGTTCAAAAGAAAAACACTCCCTGCCATGCAACATATTTGTAATAATTATTAATATACTGGTTTCCTGTTGGTCTATTTTTGCGCATCACCATCAATTCATTAAATAATATTTCTGATATTACATCAAGGAATATATCATACTGTAGACCATGGTTGCTGCAAACACATATCCACGTAGTTCTCCTACAGTTTTCACTAGTTATTATTTATCTCTCATATACTTATCATAAGTCTCCCGAGTGGCGCAGTGGTCTAAGGCACTGCATCGCAGTGCTAGCTGTGCCACTAGAGATCCTGGTTCGTATCCAGGCTCTGTCGTAGCCGGCCGCGACCGGGAGACCCATGGGGCGGCGCACAATTGGCCCAGCGTCGTCCAGGGTAGGGGAGGGAATGGCCGGCAGGGATGTAGCTCAGTTGGTAGAGCATGGCGTTTGCAACGCCAGGGTTGTGGGTTTGATTCCCACGGTGGGCCAGTATGAAATAAAAAAAAAAACTAATCTATGCACTCACTAACTGTAATTCGCTCTGGATAAGAGCGTCTACTAAAATGTAAAAAATGTAAATGTAAACCCATAAACCTGTCTTCGTGGAGGTTATTCATGTGAGAGATGTTTGAATCATCAAATTGTTGATATCTATTCAGACGTGATGCTACTCTATGATAGGCCTGATTCCTTGAGGATTTGTATAACACTATAAGAACTGGCTTGTCCTTTAAATGGTCCATGGAGCCAGATGTTTCATCATGGTACAGGCACAAAGACATGGTAAAGGGAAATACAGTCTCTCCCCGTGTTCAACTGAAGGATGCTGTTTAGTGTTTCCATTGGACTGGTGGTAATTAAGACAGACATCACATGATCGCTGAGTCAGAAGCCTAGTGATTTGCATTCTAACAACGGGTGACGGAAGGGCTCGATAGACGGAAGGGCTCTATAACACAGCAGTTCAACAGGAACGGACGGGAGGCTGCACATACTGTAGTCAGCTTGACCTCTATAAGACTCTCTACATACTGTAGTCAGCTTGACCTCTATAAGACTCTCTACATACTGTAGTCAGCTTGACCTCTCTAAGACTCTCTACATACTGTAGTCAGCTTGACCTCTCTAAGACTCTCTACATACTGTAGTCAGATTGACCTCTAAGACTCTCTATATACTGTAGTCATCTTGACCTCTCTAAGACTCTCTACATACTGTAGTCAGCTTGACCTCTCTAAGACTCTCTACATACTGTAGTCAGCTTGACCTCTATAAGACTCTCTACATACTGTAGTCAGCTTGACCTCTATAAGACTCTCCACATACTGTAGTCAGCTTGACCTCTATAAGACTGCACATACTGTAGTCAGCTTGAGCTCTCTAAGGCACATCTCTTTAACTAACTAATGTTTTTGTCTTATTTAGGAATATAAATACACTGTTCTCTCTCTCTTTAACTAAACAACATGTTTGTCTTATTTAGGAATATAAATACACTGTTCTCTCTCTTTAACTAAACAACATGTTTGTCTTATTTAGCAATATAAGACACTTCAAAGTACAAAGATAGTATTATTCTAACAAGTAAAAACAATTTTGCCTCATTTAAAACAGAGAGATCTAAGAGATTTTTTCTTCCCTTCATTTGATTAGCTTTCAGGTTTTGATATGACCAGTTAAAGAATATGATAGTAATGGTCTGTCTATTAGCTACAGGGTTTCATATGGCCAGTTAATATGATAGTAATGGTCTGTCTATTATCTACAGGGTTTCATATGGCCAGTTAATATGATAGTAATGGTGTGTCTATTAGCTACAGGGTTTCATATGGCCAGTTAATATGATAGTAATGGTCTGTCTATTAGCTACATGGTTTCATATGGCCAGTTAATATGATAGTAATGGTCTGTCTATTAGCTACAGGGTTTCATATGGCCAGTTAATATGATAGTAATGGTCTGTGTATTGGCTACAGGGTTTCATATGGCCAGTTAATATGATAGTAATGGTCTGTGTATTATTTAGCTTTGTTCAGCTCTCAGGGGAAAAGAGTTGGATGATTACTATAACCTTTTGCTGTGTGTGTGTGTGTGTGTGTGTGTGTGTGTGTGTGTGTGTGTGTGTGTGTGTGTGTGTGTGTGTGTGTGTGTGCGTATTACTATAGCTGACAAACGTAGATACCACGATACCAAATGAGAGCTCTCCAGCTAATTACAACCACAATCCATAGAATCATAGAATTTCTATCACATAACATCCCCCTCACCCTGAAGAGATCCGCTCTTACCCTGAAGAGATCCTGTCTCACCCTGAAGAGATCCGCTCTTACCCTGAAGAGATCCTGTCTCACCCTGAAGAGATCCGCTTTTACCCTGAAGAGATCCTGTCTCACCCTGAAGAGATCCTCTCTCACCCTGAAGAGATCCTGTCTCACCCTGAAGAGATCCTCTCTTACCCTGAAGAGATCCGCTCTTACCCTGAAGAGAACAAATGATTTATCCAACTGTTAAAAGTTGTTCCTTTCTCCCTCAGCAATGCATCCTAGCTAAAGGATCTCTCTCTCTCTCTCTCTCTCTCTCTCTCTCTCGCTCTCTCTCTCTCTCTCTCTCTCTCTCTCTCTCTCTCTCTCTCTCTCTCTCTCTCTCTCTCTCTCTCTCTCTCTCTCTCTCTCTCTCTCTCTCTCTCTCTCTCTCTCTCTCTCATCTCTCCTCAGTTATTGATCGTGATGAACAGCCTCATGTTTGGTAGCTCTCTGGACTTAACTAAGGCACCATTCATTCCTTTGTTTATTTGAAACTGGCTGTTTGGCAGTAAAAGTTAAAAGGGGAGATGGGGATTGAGACGCTTTGAAGTCATTATCACTCCAGTTGGTTAATGTAATGAAGCACAAACAGGAAAACAATCCAAATGGTTGTTCCGCTCACTGCAGCATTAGTGTGCGTCCCAAATGTCACCCTTTTCCCTCTATAGTGCACTACTAATGACCAGAGCCCTATGGCCCCTTGTTAAATGTAGCGCACCACATTGGGTATAGGGTGCTATTTGGAACACAGACCTAGGATTTCTGATTAGACTATCCTGCAGGAAGACAAAACTCAACATGGATGGTCAGAGGTAAACTTTGTGTGTAATGAGACGCAGTCTGCATCTTCCATCGAACATACATTGATTTAGATTGACTGTTACTGTGGATCCCTTGTTAACATATACTGTTTTGACAGCTTAGTTTTAATTTGCAAGTTCGGGCTTCTTTTTCTGGGCGGAATATGTTGATGCATATTACTGTTTGAAGGTTTAATGGATTGTAAGTGAAGGGTGTTCTCTGGATACAGAGATTCACAATGTCCAGGTGTAACTGGAGACTGTGTGGTGACACTGTCGACACAAAAGAGTGACAAAGTGTCCCACTTGAATGCCAGTGTAAATAAAGTTTGATGGAATCTGTCAGCTGTCAGGAAACAGTTTGACAAAGTAACAGAAGACTGAGGATCAAAAGCGAAATGCAATCAGTGTGTATGGATGCGTGGCCTGAGCCAAGCAAGTCATTTGTCTCGGAGGGAATTGTGACGACAGGCACTTGTCAACGGGACACTTGACACCCGTGTCCTTGGTGCTTTAGAAGTCTTGTCCCACTCTCTTTCTGTCTTCAAACGTTCTATGTTATATTTCCATTAGGTCTATATGACAGTCACAGAGATTCAAGCAAACAATGGCTTATGTTTTGTTACTTTTCATAAAATATATAGTAACATAATATAGTATTTGTGCTCCATTTTTTTATTATTTTTTTTTAAAGAAAAAAACATTAGATTTTCATGGGCGGTAGCTAGGTATACATTTTCACTCACAAATAAGCAGAGGCAGAGAGTGAGTAGTTGTATTGTGTGTTTAAGAGAGTGTCCATGACAGCACATAAACATGTTATTTATACTGCATTAGTCCGGCTCCTTAGGATGTCATCACACAGCTTTAACAGTTTAATGCTCTGGTCAAAGGTGGTACGCTATATAGGGAATGGGGTGCCAATTGGGATAAAGCCATTTCCTGGAGAAGGCTATTACCGATTGAGAACACGTTGTAAATCCATCTAAAGCTACAGAGAGGGAGAGTTGGAGGCCGAGCAGTTTTCCATGCTTGGGTTGAGCCTGTTGAAGACACATTAACAATGCTCTGTGTTTCTCGGTCTCTAAACCCATTCCCCTCTAAAGCACACGTTTAAACCATAGCCTTTCAGGTTTTAACATGGCTAGCCTTCCTAATGTAATGCCAATCAAAGCTAACAGCTAACCCAGAGTCAATACACATTATTCCGGAATTCTTGTGATCGTTCTATTGTCTCATTTTTCATGCACTTGAAATCCCACTCAACATTCTTCTTCAAACAGATGATTGATCAGTATTCATGTGTGTTTAGCGTTACATTAAACTCCTGTGATAAAACATGTAGTTTATTGATCAGTATTAATGTATGTTTAGCGTTACATTAAACTCCTGTGATAAAACATGTACCAACAAGAAATGTGTCACGTCATATTCATACACATTATTTAAGCAGAAGGAATGGACTGAGAGACACTTGGCACTACAGAATCAATTGAGTAAATGGAAGTTTGTAGTGCAGCGGTCATGCTGGAAGGATAGCTAAGCTCTATTACAGACATTACTCCCAGAAACACCTCCTTAAGTGTCTCTTAAAGGTGTCCATCTGACTCTCCAGCCCTGTTTTCACCCCCCACGCACCACACTACCTCCCTCACACTAGGTCTGAGTCCCAAATAGCACCCAATTCCCTTTATAGTGACTCTCCAGCCCTGTTTTCACCCCCCCACGCACCACACTACCTCCCTCACACTAGGTCTGAGTCCCAAATAGCACCCAATTCCCTTTATAGTGACTCTCCAGCCCTGTTTTCACCCCCCACGCACCACACTACCTCCCTCACACTAGGTCTGAGTCCCAAATAGCACCCACTTCCCTTTATAGTGACTCTCCAGCCCTGTTTTCACCCCCCCACGCACCACACTACCTCCCTCACACTAGGTCTGAGTCCCAAATAGCACCCAATTCCCTTTATAGTGACTCTCCAGCCCTGTTTTCACCCCCCACGCACCACACTACCTCCCTCACACTAGGGCTGAGTCCCAAATAGCACCCAATTCCCTTTATAGTGACTCTCCAGCCCTGTTTTCACCCCCCACGCACCACACTACCTCCCTCACACTAGGTCTGAGTCCCAAATAGCACCCAATTCCCTTTATAGTGACTCTCCAGCCCTGTTTTCACCCCCCCACGCACCACACTACCTCCCTCACACTAGGTCTGAGTCCCAAATAGCACCCAATTCCCTTTATAGTGCACTACTTTGGACCAGGACCCCTTCCAATAGAGCTCTGGCCAGAAGTAGTGCACTATGAAGGACGTAGGGGTGCCGTATGGGATGCACTCGGGCTATTCCCAGCAGGCCTCCTCTGTCTCTTCTGATGTTGCAATAACAACAGATCACTGATCACGTTCTCATGTCACCTTCCATCAAAGTCACTTTACGGCTAAAATTACAAGGCCCCTAAGACTTGGCTAAATGCCTGTTTTATGAGTGATCAGGGTTACGTCCCAAATGGCACCCTGTTCCGCTGTAAGACGTGCACTATCTAAAGGAACGGGGCGCCATTCGTGAGCCGGCAGGTGTGTTCTTCGTAGTGTTCATCGACCCCTTCCAGACCCCTGTTGGCTCAGTCGTAGGAGTACTGCTGTTGCCTGATGCCCTGTGGATGCAGGGAGGTTTACAAGGAGAGCCAATGAGCCTTTAAAATGATGTTTGTCCTGGTTTCTGTGCCACCTTTCATGGGTCTGTCAGGATCTAAATGTCAGGCGTTTTAGTCAGAGTGGAGTACCTGTAAGCTTTTCCTTCTGTTTCAGAATATGTCTTTCCTCAGCCGTGCCGTTCAACCAACACATGCTGTTCTGTTCTGTAATTGCCCAAAACAGATTTACCTGATCAGACATTCAAAAAAAGGGCTTTGTCATTTTATTTTGTGAGAAACGATGTACTTAACTCACAGTTATAGTCTAGTGTTACCATTGTGTTATAGTGTTCCCATTGTGTTATAGTGTTCCCATTGTGTTATAGTCTAGTGTTACCATTGTGTTATAGTCTAGTGTTACCATTGTGTTATAGTCTAGTGTTCCCATTGTGTTATAGTCTAGTGTTACCATTGTGTTATAGTCTAGTGTTCCCATTGTGTTATAGTCTAGTGTTACCATTGTGTTATAGTCTAGTGTTACCATTGTGTTATAGTGTTCCCATTGTTTTATAGTCTAGTGTTACCATTGTGTTATAGTGTTCCCATTGTGTTATAGTCTAGTGTTACCATTGTGTCTCTGGTCCCGTCATCTCTCTGATGTTACCTTGGCCCAGTTGTTCAGTTCTGACTCACCTTGACCCACTCCTTTCATCATCAACTCTACATTATGTACAACAGTATACCCAGTCTATTCCCTACATAGTGCACTAGTCTCGACCATAGGGCTCTGGTCAACAGTAGTGCACTCTATAGGGAATAAGGTGACATTTGGAATCCGTACTATATCTACTCAGCAGAAGTCCTTGTGAACCACATTGCCTGGCTTTGGGATTCCACAATAGTGTGTAAACAACAGAACTCAGTTGAACGTTTCTCATCCTTTGGAGATTCAGATAAAATAGCTTTTTTTTTTTTTTATATTAGTTTAGACACTCTGTATGGTCCCAGAGCCAGAGCCCAGAACTCTACAGAGCCAGAACACAGAACTCTACAGAAGCCAGAACTCTACAGAGCCAGAACACAGAACTCTACAGAGCCCAGAACTCTACAGAGACAGAACCCAGAACTCTACAGAACCCAGAACTCTACAGAGCCAGAACACAGAACTCTACAGAGCCCAGAACTCTACAGAGACAGAACCCAGAACTCTACAGAACCCAGAACTCTACAGAGCCAGAGCCCAGAACTCTACAGAACCCAGAACACAGAACTCTACAGAACACAGAACTCTACAGAACCCAGAACTCTACAGAGCCAGAGCCCAGAACTCTACAGAACCCAGAACCCAGAACTCTACAGAACCCAGAACTCCATAGAGCCAAACACAGAACTCTACAGAACCCATAACTCTACAGAACCCAGAACCCAGAACTCTACAGAACCCAGAACCCATAACTCTACAGAACCCATAACTCTACAGAACCCAGAACTCTACAGAGCCAGAGCCCAGAACTCTAAAGAACCCAGAACCCAGAACCCAGAACTCTACAGAACCCAGAACTCTATAGAGCCAAACACAGAACTCTACAGAACCCATAACTCTACAGAACCCAGAACCCAGAACTCTACAGAACCCAGAACCCAGAACTCTACAGAACCCAGAACTCTACAGTACCAGACCTCACTACCCTCAATGCATATATATACTGTAGATACTCTGCCTACGTCCCAAACAGCACACTATTCCCTATATAGTGAACTACTTTTGACCAGGGGCACAGCGTAAGGGTACCATTTCAGAAGTAGACAGTATCTACAGTGAGGGGAAAAAAGTATTTGATCCCCTGCTGATTTTGTACGTTTGCCCACTGACAAAGACATGATCAGTCTATAATTTTAATGGTAGGTTTATTTGAACAGTGAGAGACAGAATAACAACAAAAAAATCCAGAAAAACGCATGTCAAAAATGTTATGAATTGATTTGCATTTGAATGAGGGAAATAAGTATTTGACCCCCTCTCAATCAGAAAGATTTATATTCAGGGGGCCGTCTCTCCTGTTGTGTATATTCAGGGGGCAGTCTCTCCTGTTGTGTATATTCAGGGGGCAGTCTCTCCTGTTGTGTATATTCAGGGGGCAGTCTCTCCTGTTGTGTATATTCAGGGGGCAGTCTCTCCTGTTGTGTATATTCAGGGGGCAGTCTCTCCTGTTGTGTATATTCAGGGGGCAGTCTCTCCTGTTGTGTATATTCAGGGGGCAGTCCCTCCTGTTGTGTATATTCAGGGGGCAGTCTCTCCTGTGGTTTATATTCAGGGGGCAGTCTCTCCTGTTGTGTATATTCAGGGGGCAGTCTCTCCTGTGGTTTATATTCAGGGGGCAGTCTCTCCTGTGGTTTATATTCAGGGGGCAGTCTCTCCTGTGGTTTATATTCAGGGGGCAGTCTCTCCTGTGGTTTATATTCAGGGGGCAGTCTCTCCTGTGGTTTATATTCAGGGGGCAGTCTCTCCTGTTGTGTATATTCAGGGGGCAGTCTCTCCAGTCTCTCCAGTGGAGCATGGAAGTGCTATTGCAAGGTGAGCAGCAGCTGCAGTATCATCCACAGCCCGCTATATAAACGCTAGTTATGGTTCATAATGTACTGAAACCCTCCCATATGTTGTTACTACTCCTGCTGCTTTTAGAACACTTTGACACATACACACACACACACACACACACACACACACACACACACACACACACACACACACACACACACACACACACACACACACACACACACACACACACACACACACACACACAGAGAGTTTAAGAATCCCTATGAATAATAACAAAACAAACAGGCAACTGTCAGACGTTGAATATTTTACTCTGTCAGACGTTAAATCCTTTACTCTGCCAGACGTTAAATCCTTTACTCTGTCAGACGTTAAATCCTTTACTCTGCCAGACGTTAAATCCTTTACTCTGCCAGACGTTAAATCCTTTACTCTGCCAGACGTTAAATCCTTTACTCTGTCAGACGTTAAATCCTTTACTCTGTCAGACGTTAAATCCTTTACTCTGCCAGACGTTAAATCCTTTACTCTGTCAGACGTTAAATCCTTTACTCTGTCAGACGTTAAATCCTTTACTCTGTCAGACGTTAAATCCTTTACTCTGCCAGACGTTAAATCCTTTACTCTGTCAGACGTTAAATCCTTTACTCTGTCAGACGTTAAATCCTTTACTCTGCCAGACGTTAAATCCTTTACTCTGCCAGACGTTAAATCCTTTACTCTGCCAGACGTTAAATCCTTTACTCTGCCAGACGTTAAATCCTTTACTCTGTCAGACGTTAAATCCTTTACTCTGTCAGACGTTAAATCCTTTACTCTGTCAGACGTTAAATCCTTTACTCTGTCAGACGTTAAATCCTTTACTCTGTCAGACGTTAAATCCTTTACTCTGTCAGACGTTAAATCCTTTACTCTGCCAGACGTTAAATCCTTTACTCTGCCAGACGTTAAATCCTTTACTCTGCCAGACGTTAAATCCTTTACTCTGCCAGACGTTAAATCCTTTACTCTGCCAGACGTTAAATCCTTTACTCTGCCAGACGTTAAATCCTTTACTCTGTCAGACGTTAAATCCTTTACTCTGTCAGACGTTAAATCCTTTACTCTGTCAGACGTTAAATCCTTTACTCTGTCAGACGTTAAATCCTTTACTCTGTCAGACGTTAAATCCTTTACTCTGTCAGACGTTAAATCCTTTACTCTGCCAGACGTTAAATCCTTTACTCTGCCAGACGTTAAATCCTTTACTCTGCCAGACGTTAAATCCTTTACTCTGCCAGACGTTAAATCCTTTACTCTGTCAGACGTTAAATCCTTTACTCTGTCAGACGTTAAATCCTTTACTCTGTCAGACGTTAAATCCTTTACTCTGTCAGACGTTAAATCCTTTACTCTGTCAGACGTTAAATCCTTTACTCTGCCAGACGTTAAATCCTTTACTCTGCCAGACGTTAAATCCTTTACTCTGTCAGACGTTAAATCCTTTACTCTGTCAGACGTTAAATCCTTTACTCTGTCAGACGTTAAATCCTTTACTCTGTCAGACGTTCAATGTTTTACTCTGTCAGACGTTAAATCCAGATGAGTGTCTAAGTGTTTCATGATGTTCTGCAGTCTGAACATCAGTGATAATACTGTTGATGTTCTGCAGTCTGAACATCTTTGATAATACTGTTGATGGGTTTTATTACTCCACCCAACACAAACACATATATTCCCAAGGGGATGTATCCAAACAAAGAGCGAGGTGTAACCTCTACACAATACACAGGACGAGACCCGTAAACAACAAGAGCACAATACACGGTACTCAGGAGACCAACAGACATGGGACAATAATGGACAAGGACAATGGGGAACAGAGGGCACATATATACACATACTACTCAGGGGGAATGGGAACCAGGTGTGGTAATGAGACAGTCCGGGGTTGGTGGTAATGAACCAGATCAGTGACGCCTAGAACAGGTGCCTCACTGCGGTGACCGTTGGACTGTTCCTTGTGCCGATGCACGGCCCGCTGGAGAAGAGTGTGCGCAGCGTTCCAGATCTCCTCAGCGCGCCAAAACCACTCATCCATCGCAGTTGCCTCGGTCTGGCTCGGATGCCAAGGTGCCAGGGCCGGCTGATACCCCAACACGCACTGGAAAGGAGTGAGGTTTGTGGAGGAGTGGCGGAGGGAATTCTGTGTGTACTCAGCCCAAGGTAGAAAATCCACCCACTCCCCCGGCCGGCCCTGACAGTAACACCTCAGGATCCTGCCCACTTCCTGATTGACCCTCTCCACCTGCCCATTAGCTTGAGGATGGTACCCAAAGGTGAGAATGACCGTGACCCCCAGGCGTTCCATGAATGCTTTCCATATGCGTGAGGTGAACTGAGGACCATGGTCTGACACAATGTCCTCCGGGATCCCGTAGTGCTGGAAGACGTGATTAAAAAGAGCCTCCATGGTTTGACGGGAGCCCAGGCAGAGGAAGGAGGCGACAAGCTTTGGAAAACCGGTCCACAACGACGAGAACGGTGGTGTTCCCCTGGGAGGGGGGAAGGTCAGTGACATAGTCCACTGAGAGGTGAGACCAGGGTAGTTGTGGAACCGGCAGGGGAAGGAGCTTTCCATAAGGGAGGTGTCTGGGTGTCTTAGACTGGGCACAGATGGAGCAGGAAGACACGTAAACCCGGACGTCCCTAGCCAAGGTGGGCCACCAGTACTTCTCAGTCAGGCAGGCGATGCTACGGCCTATCCCAGGATGATGGGGATCTCCTCTTCCTGCCTCTCCTCTGCCTGGGTTGGAGCAGGGGAATTCCCTGGCTTGACATCTCCTTGCCTATTAGTGGATAGAGGGCAGGTCGGGGAGAAATTACCTATTTCTCCACCATAGGAGCAGAGGCCCAGATTCCTCCTTCTCCTACGCTCTGCCTCCGGCAAACGTGCAGAGCCCACCTCCAACGGCTCTTGCCACGAAGCAGGTGTAGCCACGGGCTTCGGATTCCGCGCAGGTCTTCGTCGGGACCACAGGAGGTTGTCCAACCGGATCGCCATGCTGATAAGCTGGTTAGCCTGTCATCACGGCAGGCTAACTCCATCTGTACCTCATCCTGCAGTCCGCTGCGGAACAAGGTGACCAGAGCCGACTCATTCCATCCGGTGGAGGCCGCGATGGTTCGGAACTCCAGGGCGAACTCTGAGGCGGTCCTAAATCCCTGGCCTAGTCGGAGTAGACGCTCACCCCCCTCTTGGCTCTCAACAGGATGATCAAACACCGAGCGGAAGAGGAGGGTGAAGCGCTCGTAGGAATCAACCTCGGGTCCGCCCATTTCCCAAACCGCGGCACCCCAGTCCAGGGCCCGTCTGGTCAGTGCCGAGATGACTGTGGCAACCTTGTCTCTCACGGAGATATCCTCGGCATAGTGAGCGAGGTACAGGTCGCATTGCAGAAGGAATCCCTTGCATCTCGCTGGCGCGCCGTCAAAGCGCTCCAGGAAGGACAGGGGTATTCCAAGGACAATTGGTAACAGAGGACACATATATACACAAACTAATCAGGGGGAATGTGAACCAGGTCTGCGTAATGAGACAAGACTGTCCCGGGTTGTTGGTAATGAACCAGATCAGTGACGCCTAGAAGGCCGGTGACGTAGACCTCCGGAGCTGGTGAACGGAATGAGCAGCAGTACCGGGGGGATCCGTGACAGCTTGTATTTCAACAAGACTCTGATTTAATGGTCTCCTCGAATCTAAGCCGGAAAATACGTCAGAAGTGCAAACGTCAGAGACGCATTTTGCAAATTTACAATTTAATTTCTTGAATTGTCAAGGCATTGTTTTTTATTTACATTCAGGCTTATCGCGCAGTCGGAGCTGACAACTTCACAAATCTAGTCTTGGTGATGTGAGGTCATTTGACAGTTGATTTGTCAAATGGCAATATATCCCCCCATTCAGAGAGAAATGTAGAAGCTGTGCCTCCATGATTAAAAGCAGAACCAGACGGGGCAGCAGCATAGTCACTCTTATGCCATACTTTGGAATGATTATTTTTCTTTCAGTGCTTTTATTTCAGTTTAATTTGAATTCCGTTCCAATGATATATATGCATGATGTATTTTGCTAATGCACAACACGCCCATGATAAGTGCCTGTCGGGTTAATTGTAGCAGATTACTGAGATGCATGCTGAGATTTCTGTCTGTTTTCATAGAAAGAGAGCAAATCCTGGAGGAGAGGTCCCTTGCTGTTATATCCCATGGCAACATGGTAGTTCATGTTACACATATAGTTCACCTATAGGGTCCATAGGGGCTCTGGTCAAAAGTGGTGCACTTTGTTGGGAATAAGGTGCCATTTGGGACACAGCCATTGGGTATTTACAGAGGAGCAGTTTGTCATTCAATATTTATGAACATATGAACTACATCTATTAATAGAATAATGTATTAAAGTAAAGCAGATTATGAGGAGTTTGGTTTATGTTTCTAAAGCCCAAACCCATCTCTCCTGGTTGGTGGCACAGTTCAGTTCTGACGGAGTCTGTGTCCCAAATGGCACCCTATGCTCTGTATAGTGCAGTTCTTTTAACCGGAGCTCATAGGGCGCTGGTCAGAAGTAGCACACTGCATAGGGACGAGCGTGCTATTTGGGGTGCAGTCTGATTATACAACAAGCCGACCAACAACACACTGTTCATCAGATAGAGTGTGACTGGTGTACTAAAGACCTGGCTGTTCACAGCAGGGTGTGGGTTCTCTTCTCTATGAGGCTGTCTGGCTGTTCCCAGCAGGGTGTGGGTTCTCTCCTCTATGAGGCTGTCTGGCTGTTCCCAGCAGGGTGTGGGTTCTCTCCTCTATGAGGCTGTCTGGCTGTTCCCAGCAGGGTGTGGGTTCTCTCCTCTATGAGGCTGTCTGGCTGTTCCCAGCAGGGTGTGGGTTCTCTCCTCTATGAGGCTGCCTGGCTGTTCCCAGCAGGGTGTGGGTTCTCTCCTCTATGAGGCTGTCTGGCTGTTCCCAGCAGGGTGTGGGTTCTCTGCTCTATGAGGCTGTCTGGCTGTTCCCAGCAGGGTGTGGGTTCTCTCCTCTATGAGGATGTGTGGCTGTTCCCAGCAGGGTGTGGGTTCTCTCCTCTATGAGGCTGTCTGGCTGTTGCTAGCAGGGTGTGGGTTCTCTCCTCTATGAGGCTGTCTGGCTGTTCCCAGCAGGGTGTGGGTTCTCTCCTCTATGAGGCTGTCTGGCTGTTCCCAGCAGGGTGTGGGTTCTCTGCTCTATGAGGCTGTCTGGCTGTTCCCAGCAGGGTGTGGGTTCTCTGCTCTATGAGGCTGTCTGGCTGTTCCCAGCAGGGTTTGGGTTCTCTCCTCTATGAGGATGTGTGGCTGTTCCCAGCAGGGTGTGGGTTCTCTCCTCTATGAGGCTGTCTGGCTGTTGCTAGCAGGGTGTGGGTTCTCTCCTCTATGAGGCTGTCTGGCTGTTCCCAGCAGGGTGTGGGTTCTCTCCTCTATGAGGCTGTCTGGCTGTTCCCAGCAGGGTGTGGGTTCTCTGCTCTATGAGGCTGTCTGGCTGTTCCCAGCAGGGTGTGGGTTCTCTCCTCTATGAGGCTGTCTGGCTGTTCCCAGCAGGGTGTGGGTTCTCTCCTCTATGAGGCTGTCTGGCTGTTCAAAGCAGGGTGTGGGTTCTCTCCTCTATGAGGCTGTCTGGCTGTTCCCAGCAGGGTGTGGGTTCTCTCCTCTATGAGGCTGTCTGGCTGTTCCCAGCAGGGTGTGGGTTCTCTCCTCTATGAGGCTGTCTGGCTGTTCCAAGCAGGGTGTGGGTTCTCTCCTCTATGAGGCTGTCTGGGTGTTCCAAGCAGGGTGTGGGTTCTCTCCTCTATGAGGCTGTCTGGCTGTTCCCAGCAGGGTGTGGGTTCTCTCCTCCATGAGGCTGTCTGGCTGTTACCAGCAGGGTGTGGGTTCTCTCCTCTATGAGGCTGCCTGGCTGTTTCCAGCAGGGTGTGGGTTCTCTCCTCTATGAGGCTGTCTGGCTGTTCCCAGCAGGGTGTGGGTTCTCTCCTCTATGAGGCTGTCTGGCTGTTCCAAGCAGGGTGTGGGTTCTCTCCTCTATGAGGCTGTCTGGCTGTTCCCAGCAGGGTGTGGGTTCTCTCCTCCATGAGGCTGTCTGGCTGTTCCCAGCAGGGTGTGGGTTCTCTCCTCTATGAGGCTGCCTGGCTGTTCCCAGCAGGGTGTGGGTTCTCTCCTCTATGAGGCTGTCTGGCTGTTCCCAGCAGGGTGTGGGTTCTCTCCTCTATGAGGCTGTCTGGCTGTTCCCAGCAGGGTGTGGGTTCTCTCCTCTATGAGGCTGTCTGGCTGTTCCCAGCAGGGTGTGGGTTCTCTCCTCTATGAGGCTGTCTGGCTGTTCCCAGCAGGGTGTGGGTTCTCTCCTCTATGAGGCTGCCTGGCTGTTCCCAGCAGGGTGTGGGTTCTCTCCTCTATGAGGCTGTCTGGCTGTTCCCAGCAGGGTGTGGGTTCTCTCCTCTATGAGGCTGTCTGGCTGTTCCCAGCAGGGTGTGGGTTCTCTCCTCTATGAGGCTGTCTGGCTGTTCACAGCAGGGTGTGGGTTCTCTCCTCTATGAGGCTGTCTGGCTGTTCCCAGCAGGGTGTGGGTTCTCTCCTCTATGAGGCTGCCTGGCTGTTCCCAGCAGGGTGTGGGTTCTCTCCTCTATGAGGCTGTCTGGCTGTTCCCAGCAGGGTGTGGGTTCTCTCCTCTATGAGGCTGTCTGGCTGTTCCCAGCAGGGTGTGGGTTCTCTCCTCTATGAGGCTGCCTGGCTGTTCCCAGCAGGGTGTGGGTTCTCTCCTCTACTCTCATCTCTCCTCTCTCTGTCAGTCCATTTGTGACAAGCTGATTTTCATGCGCTATGAGGTGGTCCTGTATGGCTCAGTTGGTAGAACATGGCATGATTGTGTGTTCGATTCCCGGGGCAACCAATACAAAAAATGTATGCACACATCTCTGTAAGTCCCTTTGGATGAACTCGTCTGCTAAATTCCAAATATGATGCCCTGAATGCAGCCAGAGACAGCCATCATGGTGCTCTATGATGATATAAGTCACTCCTCTGGTCTATCTGAGCGTGAAGATTACTTTATGATGACGTGGTCCGTAGAATCAGAATAGAAAATAGATGTTATTGATCTATGATGGGGTCTTCTCTAATCTCAAGGCCTCCTCTCATCTCAGACTTTCATCAATAGCTGCTGCTATGTCCTCAGAAGAATGATCTTTCGGATCAAGGAGTTACTCGACTACTTTCATTGCGTGTCCCAAATTGCACCCTATTCCCCATATAGAGCCCTATGGGCCGTGGTCAAAAGTAGTGCACTATAAAGGGAATAGGGTGCCATCTGGAACACTCCTGTCACTGTGACAGTCAGTCTTTCATACATAGTCCTATTAGCCTGATGTGGGAGTTCTGTTAAATTGGGTCAATCAGATCACACTCAGTACACACGGCGGTGCATTCATGATCCTCGAAGAAACCTCGTTCAGAGCACAGAGTAGTCTCAGTGGAGTAAAGGAGATTAAGAATGAATCACAAATGGCACCCTATTCCCTTTATAGGGTCCTATGGGGCCCTGATCAAACGTAGTGCACTATAAAGGGAAAATAGTGCCATTTGGGATGCACCCTAAGCCGGTTCATGGCTCTCTATGGTGTAGTCGCCAGGCTGCTTTCAAAACCAAGCCCTAAACAGTGGACTGAAGCTTCTTCTGAATGAGAATAATAAAGGTGTCCCGGCTATAATCTGTCATTACTAATATCCACTGTGGAGTGTTTTTATACTTCTCATTGCTTTAGCCGTCTGTGAATAGTGTGAAATAAAGGGATGGCTGACTGGCTGTCATGATGTATTGTTATACATTAAAACATATCACAGTTTACTACATACTATAGACTTCTGTAGTAAACTGTAATATACTGTAGAATACTATACAACTGTGATGAGGTGGTGTTGAAGGAGTCAGGCGCAGGAGGGTAAATCACAGAATAACAGTCTTTAATCCGCAAAAATCCAGGTTTACGCAGAAATGCATCAAACACACTCCAGGGCACAAAACAGGCGCACTGGAAAATACAAGGCACATGGGAAAATACTCCCGTCGATACAAAATACACGAGCTCCACCGAGCTTCACTAACCTCCACAATAAACAATCACCCACACAGACAAGGAAGCAGAGGGACAATGACTAATGAGGGAATAAGGACCAGGTGTGTGTGATTGAAGACAAGACAAATGGAGTGATGATAAATGGATCGACAGTAGCTAGTAAGCCGGTGACGCCGAATGCCGAAACCTGCCCGAACAAGGAGGGGAGGCAGCCTCGGCGGAAGTCGTGACAACAACACACTGTAGTATCCCTCGATCATATGTAGTACTTAGTATAAAATGTTGTAGTACACTGTAGAATACTATAGTAAATACTACAGTATTTTCCAGAAGAAGAAAAACACTGTAGAAAATACTACAGTAATGTTCGCAAAAAGACTACAGTCCTCAAAAACATTACACTTTTTCTTAACTATAGTAAATACTACAGTTTTTCATTTACATTCCCCTCCCCCATATCACAATTTGTGCCACCCATAAGTGAGAAACCTACATGCCAAGTACAGACCATTTATCGTGTACCTCTTGATTCAGACCCCAGTCCTACCTACAGGTTATAGAAAAGAGCAGAGTCCGTTCAGACCCCAGTCCTACCTACAGGTTATAGAAAAGAGCAGAGTCCGTTCAGACCCCAGTCCTACCTACAGGTTATAGAAAAGAGCAGAGTCCGTTCAGACCCCAGTCCTACCTACAGGTTATAGAAAAGAGCAGAGTCCGTTCAGACCCCAGTCGTGCCTGTAAGTTATGGAAAATGTGCTCTTTTAGTATTTCTCCAGTAGGTTTCCTGAAGGAGAAGCCTCCACTTCTATGTCAAAGATAATAAAACAAAAACACTACAGTAAATATTACAGTAATATCTGCAAAAACACTACAGTAAATATTACAGTATTGTACAGTCCACAGAAACACTACAGTAAATATTACAGTATTGTACAGTCCACAGAAACACTGCAGTAAATATTACAGTATTGTACAGTCCACAGAAACACTACAGTAAATATTACAGTAATATCTGCAAAAACACTACAGTAAATATTACAGTATTGTACAGTCCACAGAAACACTGCAGTAAATAATACAGTATTGACAAGTCCACAGAAACACTGCAGTAAATAATACAGTATTGTACAGTCCACAGAAACACTGCAGTAAATAATACAGTATTGTACAGTCCACAGAAACACTACAGTAAATACTACTGGGGGGAGGTCAACAAAATATTAGGAAGGTGTTCTTAATGTTTTGTCCATTCAGTGTATAGGACACTATATATGGAATGGGGTGCCATTTGACAGCCAACCATTCCATTGAACATACTGTAACCCAGGCCTCCAACGCATGGTTGCTGTATTCCTATTGTGGGTTGATTGCTTACCAGTCCACACACCAGCTTTAACAATTATTCAACATTGGCAACTTTGTACAATTAATGTTTTGATTGTCCCCATGAAGTTGAATCATGTTGACGGTTGTGGAAACATTTATTATCTCCACATTGCAGCGTGTTGTTTTTTGTTTTTGTTGCTGTTGGGGTTATGTAGCAATTGTTAAAAAAAATATATCCTGATTGGCATTATGCATGTACTGTATGTTCCAGCCTTTTGACAACAGACAAAAATAAAGAAAATACATATTCATAAAGATAAGCAGCTGGATTGACTGAGCTCGGGTAGTTTTCAGCAACCCTCGGCTAATTCCGAACACAATTAACCTTTCCAAACAAACTGCACTTATCAGGGAGAATTCAGCAGGCAGGATGGAAAATAAAAGAGGTGACATGTTGCGTTTTGCTAAACGAGCCTCAAGCCGTGTTGACATTTTTAAGAGTTTTTTTTTTTTTTTTTATCTGCTTGAAAGAAACTCTGCAATCAATATGTTGTCGTTATTGTGAAAGATAATGTGTTCTCAATTACTTGCCTGGTTAAATAAAGGCAAAATAAAAATCTGCTGTAGATAATGGAGTTGATGTGATGCAATATCTTTAGTTATAATCAGTTATAAAGGTGATTGAACTAAACATAACATGAGTGAGTTGTCTCAACTTGACATACTGATGGATTGCTACCATGCTGTTTCTGATGCAGTTTTGAATATGTCATTTTTTAGGATCCCCATTATCTGACGCCAATGGCGACAGCTAGTCTTACCGGGGTCTGACACATAACCAAAAATACATTTCAGACAAAATACTTTGGAATTGACATACATTTAAAACATCAACATGTACTATCTCTGTGTGTGTGTGTGTGCATCTATCAATGTGTTGTTATAAAACACACTGGCAAAAAGTCAGTCTGAAGAGGAAGTCAACTCATTGCTTTGCCTCAAACATAATGTCTGTTATCATGGCAAATACCCTATCCTACATCAACCCAGCCTGAACCAGTAGATCTGAGCCAGTAGATCTGAACCAGTAGGTCTGAGCCAGTAGGTCTGAGCCAGTAGGTCTGAGCCAGTAGGTCTGAGCCAGTAGGTCTGAGCCAGTAGGTCTGAGCCAGTAGATCTGAACCAGTAGATCTGAGCCAGTAGGTCTGAGCCAGTAGGTCTGAGCCAGTAGGTCTGAGCCAGTAGGTCTGAGCCAGTAGGTGAAACACAGAGTGTACGTACCAAATGGCACCATATTCCCTTTGTACCCTGGTCAAATGTAGTGCACTATATAGGTATAAGGTGCTATTCGGGATACACCCAGGGTGCTAGAGAGTTAACTGATGTGGCCACTCTACCGGCTGTCCCAGGAGCGTCACACACATTGCCGGCCGGCTGGGTTTGATGTAGTGTGAATGCCTTTATGCCGACACCCTGCCCAACCCCATCCCTTGCCAGTAGCCTGGTCCCAGATCTGTCTGTTTGTGTGTTTCTTTCTGGATAACTCATGCCATGTCCAACCGAGGATCCCGTGCCACCTGGTACCTAACCCTATCCATGTTGTTTGACCTGCAGGATATGTCTGGTACCTAACCCTATCTCTGTTGTTTGACCTGCAGGATATGTCTGGTACCTAACCCTATCTCTGTTGTTTGACCTGCAGGATATGTCTGGTACCTAACCCTATCTCTGTTGTTTGACCTGCAGGATATGTCTGGTACCTAACCCTATCCATGTTGTTTGAACTGCAGGATCCAGTGCCACCTGGGAGGGCCTGATGGGTCCCATGCTGCCTGCCCAGTTTGCCCGGATGACATCACTGTCAGCGCCAGGTGTTGCTCTCATGACTGGAGACTGGAGACCCCACTCAACATCAGGTTAGGCCCTGTCAATCAATCAATCAATCAATCAATTCATCAGGTTGGATATGTCAGTCAATCAATGAATTCATCTATCAATGAATTCACCATTTCACGTTTTTTTGACATACTGTATATTCATTTATTTATGAAAATATTGTACTGCATAATATACTCGTAGAGGCTCATTGTGGATTCATCAGACTGAATAGTTGGTGCTTGAAATGAGATTAGTCCTACACTCTGTGAAGAACATATGTAAAACATAAAATAACCCTTGAACTTTTCAGAATATGTCATCATTGTAAGAAACATACTCTTCTTACAGTAAGAAAACAGACCTATTCTACCATGTGCTTCACATACCAAACTTTGTTTCAAGGAGGTTCTCATCTCAACATCAAATGCTTTTATGTATCTTACATAATTCCTCATGTCTGGATAAAGGCTCAACCAATCTGTCCATCATTAATTTAAAGTGTACCATGGAAAGAGATGCAACATATCCCTGTGATCTGACAGACAGCACCTCCTTCAGTCCACTCTCAGTCAAATAAAATATATATCTGTGATCTGACAGACAGCACCTCCTTCAGTCCACTCTCAGTGGAAAAAAAATAAATAAAAATAAATTTGAGCTTGTGGAAAGTCCTATAAAACACATGCTACTTTTCCCTACACACACACACACACACACACACACACACACACACACGCACACTCACACACACACACACACGCGCACACACGCACACACACGCACACACAGACACACACACACGCGCACACACACAAACACATATCAACTTTCAGTGCACGGATGGATGGAAGGACTCATGGAAGCATATTCTGGTGCCAGTATAGCTGACTGTTCCTCTTGTCACGTCTCTTCACCTTGACGTCAGCTTCACTTCACTGCCTTCTGAAAGCCACAGGAGACTTACCAGTCTAAGATGGGAAACTAGGGCTTTTGTTTCCAACCAAGCTGAGATGTGGGAGCATTTGTATTTTTGAAGAGATCCTAACGTCATACACTGAGCGTACAAAACAATAGGAACACCTGGTCTTTCCATGACAGACTGACAAGGTGAATCCAGGTGAACGCTATGATCCCTTGTTGATGTCACTTGTTAAATCCACTTCAAGTGGTGTAGATGAAGTGGAGGAGACAGGTGCCTTTGAATGGGGTATGGTAGTAGGTGGCAGGCACACCGGTTTGAATCACAGGAGGTTGGTGGCACCAACCTCTATGGGATCGGTGTCCCGTATACGGGACGGTTGAGCTAACGTGCGCTAATGTGATTAGCATGACTGTTGTAAGTAACAGCAAACTTTCCAGGACATCAACATGTCTTATATGGGCAGAAAGCTTAAATTCTTGTTAATCTAACTGCACTGTCCAATTTACAGTAGCTATTACAGTGAAATAATACCATGCTATTGTTTGAGAAGAGTGCACAACAACAAAAAACTTTTCACGGCATCTGGTTTGATACATTCACCTCTGAAGGTAAATAATGTACTTACATTCAGTAATCTTGCTCTGATTTGTCATCCTAAGGGTCCCAGAGATAAAATGTAGCATAGTTTTGTTTGATAAAATCAATTTCTATGTTCAAATGTAGGAACTGGGTTCTACAGTTTGAACCCCTGCTGTCTCTGGCTCCACACCCACCCCGATGTGTGAAAGTTAGTGTATAAGCTAATGATCCATCATGTATGACATTCCTGGGAGTGTGTAAACGTACATTTTGTATTACCATATCATTTTTGCTCACCTTTTAGACTACCCATTGTGGATTTTCCTTCGTTATAGCTCTCCTCTGTGTGTGCATGTGTGTGTGTGTGTGTGTGTGTGTGTGTGCGTGTGTGTGTGTGTGTGTGTGTGTGTGCGTGCGTGACTCCTAATTAGATTGCAGAGAATTGGTATTGATTTTGTTATTGTGCTCCATCAATATTCACACCGCCATCAGGCTGCAATAAATATCCCTGATTTGTTATGTCCCAGCTGCAATACATTCAATAACATATCTACTCACATTACTGCTGTATCCCTGAAAGGAATGTGTTCAACATTTGACTCTATTGCAGTGGCAGTATAGCTTTAGTTGGCATTCAGAATTTACGGCTCCAGTTATTTCAGAGGCACTTCACTTGACAGTACAGTTTTCATTCTTCTGCAGGTATTTAATAGGCATGAACTCATACAATTGGTTATATTAACCTTGGTACCAAACTGAGCCTGGTCGTGCATTTTGTAATGAAATCCCCAAAAAGACAAAGAAGTCATTTGTGTAATTACAAAATTTCCCACCTGGTAATTTTCCACAAGATAAAGAACGCTACATTTATTCCAACAGAGATAGAGAGAGAGAGAGAGAGAGAGAGAGAGAGAGAGAGAGAGAGAGAGAGAGAGAGAGAGAGAGAGAGAGAGAGAGAGAGAGAGAGAGAGAGAGAGAGAGAGAGAGAGAGAGAGAGAGAGAGAGAGAGAGAGAGAGAGAGAGAGAGAGAGAGAGAGAGAGAGAGAGAGAGAGTGTGAGTGTGTGTGTCAAATCAAATCAAATCAAATTGGATTGGATTGGTTATTGCTGGTGTAGCAAACTGCTTGTGTTTCTAGCTCCGACAGTGCAGTAATATCTAACAAGTAATATCTAACAAATTCTCAACATACACCCAATACACACAAATCTAAGTGAAACAATGGAATTAAGAATATATAAATAAATATACGGACGACCAATGTCAGAGCGGCATGGACTAAGATACAGTAGAATAGTATAGAATAGAGTATATACATATGAGATGAGTAATGCAAGATATGTAAACATTATTAAAGTGACTAGTGTTCCATTTATCTAAGTGGCCAGTGATTTCTAATCTATTTACAGTTGAAGTCGGAAGTTTACATACACCTCAGCCAAATGCATTTAAACTCAGTTTTTCACAATTCCTGACATTTAATCCTAGTAAAAATTCCCTGTTTTAGGTCAGTTAGGATCACCACTTTATTTTAAGAAAGTGAAATGTCAGAATAATAGTAGATATAATGATTTATTTCAGCTTTTATTTATTTCATCACATTCCCAGTGGGTCAGAAGTTTACATACACTCAATTAGTGTTTAGTAGCATTGCCATTAGATTGTTTAACTTGGGTCAAACGTTTCGGGTTGCCTTCCACAAGCTTCCCACAATAAATTGGGTGAATTTTGGCCCATTCCTCCTGACAGAGCTGGTGTAACTGAGTCAGGTTTGTAGGCCTCCTTGCTCGCACACGCTTTTTCAGTTCTGCCCACAAATGTATATAGGATTGAGGTCAGGGCTTTGTGATGGCCATTCCAATACCTTGACTTTGTTGTCCTTAAGTGATTTTGCCACAACTTTGGAAGTATGCTTGGGGTTATTTTTCATTTGGAAGACCCATTTGTGACCAAGCTTTAACTTCCTGACGGATGTCTTGAGATGTTGCTTCAATTTATCCACATAATTTTCCTTCCTCATGATGCCATCTATTTTGTGAAGTGCACCAGTCCCTCCTGCAGCAAAGCACCCCCACAGCATGATGCTGCCACCCCGTGCTTCACGTTTGGGATTGTGTACTTCGGCTTACAAGTCGCCCCCTTTTCCCTCCAAACATAACGATGGTCATTATGGCCAAACAGTTCTATTTTTGTTTCATCAGACCAGAGGACATTTCTCCAAAAAGTACGATCTTTGTCCCCATGTGCAGTTGCAAACCGTAGTCTGGCTTTTTTATGGAGATTTTGGAGCAGTGGCTTCTTCCTTGCTGAGCGGCCTTGCAGGTTTTGTCGATACAGGACTTGTTTTACTGTGGATATAGATACCTTTGTACCTGTTTCCTCCAGCATCTTCACAAGGTCCTTTGCTGTTGTTCTGGGATTGAATTGCACTTTCGCACCAAACTACGTTCATCTCTAGGAGACAGAACGCGTCTCTTTCCTGAGCGGTATGACGGCTGCGTGCCATGGTGTTTATACTTGCATACTATTGTTTGTACATATGAACGTGGTACCTTCAGGCGTTTGGAAATTGCTCCCAAGGATGAACCAGACTTGTGGAGGTCTACAATTGTTTTTCTGAGGTCTTGGCTGATTTTTTTTGATTTTCCCATAATGTCAAGCAAAGAGGCTCTGAGTTTGAAGGTAGGCCTTGAAATACATCCACAGGTACACCTCCAATTGACTCAAATGATGTCAATTAGCCTATCAGAAGCTTCTAAAGCCATGACATCATTTTCTGGAATTTTCCAAGCTGTTTAAAGGCACAGTCAACTTAGTGTATGTAAACTTCTGACCCACTGGAATTGTGATACAGTGAATTATAAGTGAAATAATCTGTCTGTAAACAATTGTTGGAAAAATTACTTGTGTCGTGCACAAAGTAGATTGCCAAAACTATAGTTTGTTAACAAGAAATGTGTGGAGTGGTTGAAAAATGAGTTTTAATGACTCCAACCTAAGTGTATGTAAACTTCCGACTTCAACTGTATATTGGCAGCAGCCTCTAAGGTGCTAGTGATGGCTTTTTAACAGTCTGATGGCCTTGAGATAAAAGCTGTTTTCCTCAAATTTGCTTTGTTAAAATCCCCAGCTACAATAAATGCAGCCTCGGGATATGTGGTTTCCAGTTTGCATAGAGTCCAGTGAAGTTCTTTGAGGGCCGTCGTGGTATCGGCTTGAGGGGGGATATACACGGCCTTGACTATAACCAAAGAAAAGTCAGCATTTGATTGTGAGGTATTCTAGTTCGGGTGAACAAAAGGACTTGAGTTCCTGTATGTTACTACAATTACACCATGAGTCGTTAATCATGAAACACACACCTCCGCCCTTCTGCTTCCCGGAGAGATGTTTATTCCTGTCTGCGTGATGAACTGAGAACCCAATTGGCTGGACCGACTCGGACAGTATATCCCAGAGAGAGTCATGTTTCCGTGAAACAGAGGATGTTACAATCCCTGATGTCTCTCTGGAAAGCAACCCTCGCCCTGAGCTCCTCAACTTTATTATCCAGAGACTGAACATTAGCGAGTAATATACTCGGAAGCGGTGGGTGGTGTGCACGCCGCCTAAGTCAGACTACAAGGCCGCTCCGAGTACCTCTCGTGTGTGTGTGTGTGTGTGTGTGTGTGTGTTAGCATGGAACCTGGTGGGTTTAAATGAAAGCTTTGACAGGGAGAGTAATGTAACATCTGAGTGTTTAATGAAACTGAATAATCTTCAGCCGCTTCTCCACTAACTGCTGTCTTCATTCTCATTCGTCATCGTCAGTACGTGTGTCAGTCTGTCGGTCTGTCAGCTTGATCTCCTTGTGTCTGCACTACCTGTGAAGCAGTATAGGCCTACTTAGGAGGACAGGAGAATCATCCAGAACAACCTCTACCTGCAAAGCAGTATAGGCCTACTTAGGAGGACAGGAGAGTCATCCAGAACTAGATTGACGTGATGTGGCTGCTGAACATGTACTTTGAGTTGATAACTCAGCTGCAAATCCCATTGAGATAGATTTGCAATTTTCTATCATATTATGCAAAAATCCAGTCCACAAGCTAATTTGCTGTCTCTCTTGCAGATAAGCGGTTAGCCAGGAGAAGAGCGCCATGTGCTGCGACGTTGGTGCTGCACACAGAGCAGAAGACAAACCAGGAGAAACATACAGAGGTAGGTGGTCATGTTAGACCTGTCTCAAACAGCACCCTATTCCCTATATTGTGCACCTCTTTTTGACCAGAGCGCTATGGGGCCCAGGTCAAAAGTAGTGCTCTACATAGGGAAAGAGGGTGCCATTTGGGATGTACAATGTTCATTAACTTACACTGAGGCTGTGGCATAAGTACATCTACCAAATCTAGGCCATATCCATCCACACCAGTTGAAATCAACGTTTTAGTTTTACATGTCATAGAAAGACATTGATCCAATAAAACAGAGGAAGAGTTCTTCTTTGGTAATCGAAGTTAGATGATGGGAAGCTGAGTAGCTGATTTGGTTCCGGGTGCTGAGATAAGAGGTTGTTGCTCCATTTTTGGAAGATTTTGGTCCATGCTGCATTGTTCACTCCACCTACCAGCATAACCGCCTTCCTGCTCGCCAAATTGGTTGTTGGAAAGGGCACCAGGACAGAGTCGGTAAGATTTAGGGGTCCAATTACCACGGCTCTGATAGGAGGAGAGGTCATTTAACTCTTCCTCTGCGAATTGTTTGCAAAACCCTCCCAGCCGTATTAATTAGTAAAACACCCCCAGAAGGAGAGGATCTGTAAATCATTAAAAGGAGAATGAATGCTGTGGGGCGGTCCGTCTACAGTCCTGGCTGCTGCTGTTCCCTGCCTGCCAGGCACTCTCTACCGCTCCGTCCCAAATGGCACCCTGTTCCATTGATAGCGCGCTAATTTTTGACCTGGGCTCTGGTCAAAAGTAGTGCACTACATAGGGAATAGGGTGCCCTTTGGGACGCATGCTCTCCCTCTGTGAAGGGGTTCAGTATTCCAAGGGGTTGGTCATGCATTGCCTTTGGTAATTTACTGGCTCTGGCTGTATCTACGACAGTGTTGTGGACATTACAAGGGTAAAGCATTTGTCACACTATAATCAACAGTCCGTACTTTAATATTAGCCCAGGATAACCTAATAAAAGTGAAATTAATTGCATGTTCATATTCCTCCACTAGATCTCATTATGAATAAACAACATTAGATGTTTAGAGACAGACTGGGTTATAAACTAGAAAGGATTGTGTTCGCATGCTTTAAATCATCCATAAAATTTTCCTTCCACCGCTGCTGTTTTACTATTCAGCTTGTGCTGATTATTTCCATATTGTTGACATTGTTTTCATACTTTGCTGCAAACTATGCAATTAACTTTTTATTGAGATTTTCGAAAACACTCGATCTCCCCCAAGATCCATCCATCTCAGGCCAGACAGAAGTTTGAGACATGCAATCATCACAGTGCATTAATATAATTCAATATCTATTACAATACAGACCTATCCTACCATGTGTCCAGTGGGCTCATTGCACCATTCACTGGTCTGCTAAAATGACTAAAATGTCAAACGTAAAAAAATATCCAGACACCGATAGCAGACAGAGACCGATAGCAGACAGAGACCAATAGTAGATAGAGACCGATAGCAGACAGAGACCGATAGCAGACAGAGACCAATAGCAGATAGAGACAGATAGCAGACAGAGACCGATAGCAGACAGAGACCGATAGCAGACAGAGACCGATAGCAGACAGAGACCGATAACAGACAGACCCAGACCCAGACCCAGACCCAGATAGCACACAGATACCGATAGCAGACAGATACCGATAGCAGACAGATACCGATAGCAGACAGATACCGATTGCAGACAGAGACAGACCCAGATAGCACACAGATACCGATAGCAGACAGATACCGATAGCAGACAGATACCGATAGCAGACAGATACCGATAGCAGACAGAGACAGATACTGTTCCATACTGACCTGGGACTCTGGGAGGACATATATGAAATGCAAGGCAACACAAAGACTGAAGTCCTGGGGCCTTATTTATCAACATTAGCGTAGAAACCATTCTAAAATACTACTTGCTGTATGAAAGCAATTAAGAATGGTCGTATGCATAGAAAAAGTGTGTGTCAGGAGGTCAGTGTGATGCGGTGGGACGAAGTCAGGCGCAGGACACAGAGCTATTCGAAAAAACGTACTTTACTCGTAGGTAACGTAAATAACATAACCTCCACGCAGTGAGGAACAAACCCGCTCACCAGACGACAACCAAAACATGAACAAACACGCACAAAACACAGTGGGAGCCAGAGGGTTAAATAGGGAAGACATCAATACATAATGGGAACCAGGTGTGAACAATAAAGACAAAACAAGTAAAACACAGAAACATAGATCGGCGGCAGCTAGTACTCCGGCGACGACGAACGCCGAAGCCTGCCCGAGCAAGGAGGAGGAGCAGCCTCGGCTGAATCCGTGACAGTGTGATTTATCCTACGAGCATCATATGCGGTGGGAGATAACCATTGATAAACACCAATGGTTCTCAGCCTCAGTGCTTGTGCACGTCCTTGGCTGTTTGCATTACGAAACACCCCTAATTAACCACATACAGAGCATTCAGAAAGTATTCAGACCCCTTCCCTTTTTCCACATTTTGTTACATTACAGCCTTATTCTAAAATGAAGAAAACAAAAAAAATCCTCATCAATCTACACACAATACCCCTTACAATCTACACACAACACCCCATAATGACAAAGCGAAAACATTTAATTTTTATTTTTTTGCAGATGTATTGAAAATAAAAAAGATAAATACCTTATTTACAGAAGTATTCAGACCCTTAGCTATGAGACTCGAAATTGAGGTCAGGTGAATCCTGTTTCCATTGATCATCATTGAGATGTCCACCTGTGGTCAATTCAATTGATTGGACATGATTTGGAAAGGCACACACCTGTCTATATAAGGTCCCACAGTTGACAGTGCATGTCAGAGCAAAAACCAAACCATGAGGTCGAAGGAAATGTCAGTAGAGCTCCGAGACAGGATTGTGTCGAGGCACAGGGGAAGGGTACCAAAACATTTCTACAGGATTGAAGGTCCCCAAGAAGACAGCGGCCTCCATCATTCTTAAATGGAAGAAGTTTGGAACCACCAAAACTCTTCCTAGAGCTGGCCGCCCGGTCAAACTGAGCAATCGGGGGAGAAGGGCCTTGGTCAGAGAGGTGACCAACCCGATGGTCACTCTGACAGAGCTCTAGAGTTCCCCTGTGAAGATGAGAGAACCTTCCAGAAGGACAACCATCTCTGCAGCACTCCACCAATCAGGCCTTTATGGTAGAGTGGCCAGACTACATGGAACTCTATTCCACATGAAGTAACTGATGCAAGTATTAAAATTAGATTTAAAAAACATACAATTAAACACCTTATGGAACAGCGGGGACTGTGAAGCAACACAAACATAGGCGCAGACACATGCATACACACACATGATAACATACTGTCACGATCGTCATGGAGAGACCAAGGCGCAGCGTTGCGGGTGAACATATTATATTTATTAAATGATCACACGATCAAAACAACAAACGAAAAACGTGACGTCTATGGTTAAACACACACCAACACGAACAAGAAACCACAAACACAACGTGAAAGACAGACAGTTAAATATGGCTCCCAATCAGAGACACCCAGCTGACACTCGTTGCCTCTGATTGGGAGTCACTCAGACCAACATAGAAATATCAAACCTAGAATTACACACCCTGGCTCAACATAACATTGTCCCCAGAGCCAGGGCGTGACAGTACCCCCCCCTAAAGGCGCGGACTCCGACCGCGCCAACTAAATCCCACAGGGGAGGGACCGGGTGGGCACTCCGCCTAGGCGGCGGATCCGGCTCCGGACATGACCCAGGCACGGGTTGTGCTGGACTGACGACGCGCACCCCTGGCTTGGTGCGTGGAGGAGGAACGGGCCTTACCAGGCTGACGACGCACACCGTAGGCTTGGTGCGTGGAGCAGGGACAGGCCGGACTGGGCTGACGAAGCACACCACTGACTTGGTGCGGGGAGCAGGAACGGGCCGAGCCGGGCTGACGAAGCGCACCATGCCTTGGTGCGGGGAGCAGGAATGGGCCGGACCGGGCTGACGAAGCGCACCCCTGACTTGGTGCGGGGAGCAGGAATGGGCCGGACCGGGCTGACGACGCGCACCACTGACTTGGTGCGGGGAGCAGGAATGGGCCGGACCGGGCTGACAACGCGCACCACTGACTTGGTGCGGGGAGCAGGAATGGACCGGACCGGGCTGACGACGCGCACCACTGACTTGGTGCGGGGAGCAGGAATGGGCCGAACCGGGCTGACGACGCGCACCACTGACTTGGTGCGGGGAGCAGGAATGGGCCAGACCGGGCTGACGACGCGCACCACTGACTTGGGGCGGGGAGCAGGAACGGGCCGCGCCGGGCTGACGAAACGCACCACTGACTTGGTGGGAGTGGCAGGAACAGGCCGGACCGTACTGGGAACACACACCACTGGCCCTACTTGAGGATCAGGAACAGGCCGGACCGGACTGGCAACACACGCCAGTACCTCTCGCCGTGCCTCTACAACCTCCTTCCCCCTGGTGACCAGTGACTCCCGTAACCTGGCGGCCTCCTCTGTCAACCCGCTGGACCGCTCTATCGCGGCCTCCTGCTGCCCCAACGTCGTGAGCCCCCCCCTAAAAATTTTCTGGGGGTCTCTCCTCCCCGTAGGCCAGGCCTCCATCGTTCTCGCCCAACTCTCGCTCCTCTGTCTCCAACTCTCGCCATTCAGCTCCTCAATGGGCTTGACCCAGTCGAAGCTCCTCCTCAACTGGTCCCAAGTCCACCCTCTCTGCTCCTCACTAGGCTTGACCCAGTCGAGGCTGCCACGGAGATCTGCCAGCGATGGCTCCTGGACACGCTGCTTGGTCTGGTTTAGGTGGTTTCTTCTGTCACGGTCGTCATGGAGAGACCAAGGCGCAGCGTTGCGGGTGAACATATTATATTTATTAAATGATCACACGATCAAAACAACAAACGAAAAACGTGACGTCTATGGTTAAACACACACCAACACGAACAAGAAACCACAAACACAACGTGAAAGACAGACAGTTAAATATGGCTCCCAATCAGAGACACCCAGCTGACACTCGTTGCCTCTGATTGGGAGTCACTCAGACCAACATAGAAAAATCAAACCTAGAATTACACACCCTGGCTCAACATAACATTGTCCCCAGAGCCAGGGCGTGACACATACGCACTATACACACATGGATTTTTGTACTGTAGATATGTGGTAGTGGTGGAGTAGGGGCCTGAGGGAACACAGTGTGTTGTGAAACCTGTGAATGTATTGTAATGTTTTTTTAATTGTATGAACTGCCTTAATTTTGCTGGACCCCAGGAAGAGTAGCTGCTGCCTTGGCTAATGGTGATCCATAATGAATAGAAATACAAAATATGGAAGCCACTCCTCAGTAAAAGGCACATGACAGCCTGCTTGGAGTTTGCCAAAAGGCACCTAAAGACTCTCAGACCATGAGAAACAAGATTATCTGGTCTGATGAAACCAAGATTGAACTCTTTGGCCTGAATGCCAAGCGTCACATCTGGAGGAAACCTGGCACCATCCCTACGGTGAAGCATGGTGGCGGCAGCATCATGCTGTGGGGATGTTTTTCAACAGCAGGGACTGGGAGACTAGTCTGGATCGAGGGAAAGATGAATATAGCAAAGTACAGAGAGGTCCTTGATGAAAACCTGCTCCTGAGCGCTCAGGACCTCAGACTGGGGCAAAGGTTCACCTTCCAAAGGACAATGACCCTAAGCACACATCCAAGACAACGCAGGAGTGGCTTCCGGACAAGCCCCTGAATGTCCTTGAGTGGCCCAGCCAGAGCCCGGACTTGAACCCGATCGAACATCTCTGGAGAGACCTGAAAATTGCTGTGCAGCGACGCTCCCCATCCAACCTGACAGAGCTTGAGAGGATTTGCAGAGAAGAATGGGAAAACTCCCCAAATACAGGTGTGCCAAGCTTGTAGCGTCATACCCAAGAAGACTCAATGATGTAATCACTGCCAAAGGTCTCACCCAATGTTCAAGAAAGGCCTTTTTCCCTTTATTCAGATTACAACCTCTCACTTTCAGTTATTTGAAAAGGAAATAATCTCCCAAATGTCACTATTTCTAAAACAAGCCATAGAAAGTTGGTTGCAATTTCAATTTAATCCTCCAAAAACGACAGAACAAATAATGCAACAAATATTGTGGTTAAATTCAAATATACTAATTGACAAAAAACCTTTATTTTTTGACAGAATGTTTAAAAAAGGTATAATCTTCGTAAATGATATCATCGGTAGGACTGGTGGAGTTATGTCACACATGCAGCTAACAAAAACATATGGAAATGTCTGCTCTACCCAAAATTACAACCAAATAATTGCAGCCTTACCGCAAAAGTGGAAGAGGAAAGTGGAAGGGGGAGAAAGTAAGGAACTTGTCTGTCGGCCTTGCATTAAAGAACATAATTGGTTAAGGAAAACTGTGATAAATAAAAAAGTATATCAGTTTCACTTAAGGACCAAAGGATTGACAGCCGTCACATATAGATTGCAAAATAGTTGGGAAGAGATCTTTGACGTACCGATCCCATGGCATAGTGTTTATGAACTGACACGCAAAACGACACCGGATTCAAAAATTAGAATCTTTCAATTTAAATTATTATATAAAATTCTTGCTACCAATAGAATGTTATTTATATGGGGGATACAATCTTCCCAGCTCTGCAGGTTTTGCTGTGAAGAGACAGAATCATTAGATCATTTGTTTTGGTTCTGTCCATTTGTAGCTTGTTTTTGGACACAGGTCCAGGAATAGCTAAAGGATTGCAATATTTACCTGGAACTAACCTTGCAGATAGCATTACTGGGTGATCTGAAAAGTCATAGTCAATCAATCAATAATATAATAATACTTTTAGCAAAAATGTTTATTTTTAATTCACAATCTGTAGAAGCAATGAGAATAGAAAGGTTCAGAATTTTTGTAAAACATCACAGTACGGTTGAAATATATATGGCAAATAGAAATCCTATATGGATGGTGTTAAGAGATAGATGGGAGGTATTGAATAGAGTTGAAGGATGGGACTAATAACAAATAACAACAAATAATAACAAAGATAGCTAATAATGTAAGCATACTGTGTCCATAATAAGTATATAGGTTGTATGTTGGGAGCTTTTGGGAAAGAGCACAGTTAGAAAGATATGCCATATAGAAGCAAACCGGATGGACACCATGAAAATGATCGGAGAGGTTGAGAGTAGAAGAAGTTCAGGAGCAAAAAAATTAAAAATTAAATATATATATATATATAATAGATAATATATATATATATATATATATATATATATATATATATATATATATATATATATATATATATATAATGGAATTATTGTAAAATTAACTCTGTCCATAAGGTGTAGATAGTAAGTATAGACCGGAAGTAGAGGCCTGGGCATTGTTGTTCACTAATTTACTCCAAGTAGGGAAAGGATGGTGGGGTTGAAAAGTAATAAAGGGGAGTATATATATAAAAAATTAATTAAACATGGGGGATTGGAAGTGATGCAGACAATTACATTGATAGAAGATACAATCAATCTGCAATATTAAGCTGATCCATTCCCCCCCCCAAAAAAAAATTATAATAAATAAATAAATTAAATTAAAAAATATCACTGCCAAAGGTGCTTCAACAAAGTACTGAGTAAAGGGTCTGAATACTTATGTAAATGTTATATTTCAGTTTTATTTTATTTTATACATTTGCAAACATTTCTAAAAACCAGTTTTTGCTTTGACATTATGGGGTATTGTGTGTAGATTGATGAGGGGGGAAAAAACTATTTAATCCATAAGGCTGTAACCTAACAAAATGTGGAAAAAGTCTAGCGGTCTGAATACTTTCCGAATGCACTGTATGGTCAAAATCCTCCCTTTAACACATTGGAAATATACAATGCCATACCATGAACCAAAAAATGCCAAGAAAAATAAATAAATACTGAGACTGAAATAGAGGTGTTGGTGTCAGATTGAGTACAAACAAAAGGTTTTATTTGTCTCGCTCAGTTGTGGCTCGACCCAGTAAAAACACAGCTACTAATAGAGGACCATTAGGACAATTTAAGTTGCTTTAGCAATGGAAGATATACTTCAAATGAGTAGGCAACACTCACCAATAACCCATCCATCCTCACCAGCTCCCTCCTGTTGAACTACATGCCAACGTTGCAACACTCACCAATAACCCATCCATCCTCACCAGCTCCCTCCTGTTGAACTACATGCCAACGTTGCAACACTCACCAATAACCCATCCATCCTCACCAGCTCCCTCCTGTTGAACTACATGCCAACGTTGCAACACTCACCAATAACCCATCCATCCTCACCAGCTCCCTCCTGTTGAACTACATGCCAACGTTGCAACACTCACCAATAACCCATCCATCCTCACCAGCTCCCTTCTGTTGAACTACATGCCAACGTTGCAACACTCACCAATAACCCATCCATCCTCACCAGCTCCCTCCTGTTGAACTACATGCCAACGTTGCAACACTCACCAATAACCCATCCATCCTCACCAGCTCCCTCCTGTTGAACTACATGCCAACGTTGCAACACTCACCAATAACCCATCCATCCTCACCAGCTCCCTCCTGTTGAACTACATGCCAACGTTGCAACACTCACCAATAACCCATCCATCCTCACCAGCTCCCTCCTGTTGAACTACATGCCAACGTTGCAACACTCACCAATAACCCATCCATCCTCACCAGCTCCCTCCTGTTGAACTACATGCCAACGTTGCAACACTCACCAATAACCCATCCATCCTCACCAGCTCCCTCCTGTTGAACTACATGCCAACGTTGCAACACTCACCAATAACCCATCCATCCTCACCAGCTCCCGCCTGTTGAACTACATGCCAACGTTGCTGTTCTGCAGAATGAAGGAGTCGCGCGTCCCACCTGGCCACCACATTCAGCATCACATAACTTATCGCCTGCACATTAAGAGTGGAAGCCATTTTCTGTTCACATAATTACAATCATTTGGGATGGTGATTTTTATGGCGATGTGGTTGCTATCTATTGCTCTGTTCGTATTTGGGAACCCATTATTGGCATCAAGCCACACCTCTCTGTTCTCACCTGGACTGGTTACACATCGCTGCTGGCACCTGGAAAAGACAAATTGAAAGTAAAAATATCTGACCAAGCACAGTACGGTTTAGGATGGCTTCACAGTGAAAAAAATGGTGTCTGTGTTGTGGTAGTCCTGCCCTCTGACCTGTGTGTGTGTGTCTCTCTCTCTCTCTCTCTCTCTCTCTCTCTCTCTCTCTCTCTCTCTCTCTCTCTCTCTCTCTCTCTCTCTCTCTCTCTCTCTCTCTCTCTCTCTCTGTGTCTCTCTCTCTCTCTCTCTCTCTCTCTCTCTCTCTCTCTCTCTGTGTGTGTCTCTCTCTCTCTCTCTCTCTCTCTCTCTCTCTCTCTCTCTCTCTCTCTCTCTCTCTCTCTCTCTCTCTGTGTGTGTGTGTCTCTCTCTCTCGCTCTCTGTATTTGTGTGTTTCTCTGTGTGTGTGTGTGTGTGTTTCTCTCTGTGTGTGTGTGTGTGTGTGTGTGTGTGTGTGTGTGTGTGTGTGTTGTAGCAGGAGATGGTAGAGGTCCCCATGGAGGAGGAGGAGGACGTTGAACCTAAAGACAAGCGTCCTGTGGCTTCCACCCCTGTTCCCGGATCTCCATGGTAACATCCCTTTACACAATATTATGACATTCTCTTGCCAGGATTGGTCAATGTTTGAATAAACTGAAAGAACATGTTTAACAAATGTGAACAACTCTTTAAGAGTCCGGCCCATTCCAGTCATCCCTGACACCAAACATGAAAAAGACTATTTGGCTAAAGTAAGTTGCCTACAGTGCCTTGCAAAAGTATTCATCACCCATGGCGTTTTTCCTATTTTGTTGCATTACAACCTGTAATTTGAATTTATTTTTATCTGGGATTTCATGTAATGGACATACACAAAATAGTCCAACTGGTGACGTGAAATGAAAAAAATAACTTTTTTCACAAAATAAATAACGGAAAAGTGGTGCGTGCAGATGTATTCACCCCCTTTGCTATGAAGCCCCTAAATAAGATCTGGTGCAACCAATTACCTTCAGAAGTCACATAATTAGTTAAATAAAGTCCACCTGTGAGCAATCTAAGTGTTACATGATCTCAGTATATATACGCCTGTTCTGAAAGGCCCCAGAGTCTGCAACACCACTAAGCAAGGGGCACCACCAAGCAAGCGGCACCATGAATACCAATGAGCTCTCCAAACAGGTCAGGGACAAAGCTGTGGAGAAGTACAGATCAGGGTTGGGTTATAAAAAAATATCAGAAACTTTGAACATTCCACGGAGCACCATTAAATCCATTATTAAAAAATTGAAAGAATATGGCACCACAACAAACCTGCCAAGAGAGGGCCGCCAACCAAAACTCACGGACCAGGCAAGGAGGGCAGTAATCAGAGAGGCAATGTGGTTTTTACTCCAGACATTTTCCCTGACACCCCAAAAGTAAAATGGTCCAATTCACGCACTTATCAAGAGAACATCCCTGGTCATCCATACTGCCTCTTATCAAGAGAACATCCCTGGTCATCCATACTGCCTCTTATCAAGAGAACATCCCTGGTCATCCATACTGCCTCTTATCAAGAGAACATCCCTGGTCATCCATACTGCCTCTTATCAAGAGAACATCCCTGGTCATCCATACTGCCTCTGATCTGGCGGACTCACTAAACACATGTTTAGTTAGTAAATTATGTCTGAGTGTTGGAGTGTGCCCTTGGCTATCTGTAAATTTAAAAACAAGAAAATGGTCCAGTCTGGTTTCCTTAATATAAGGAATTTGAAATTATATATACTTTAACTTTTACTTTTGATACGTAAGTATATTTTAGCAATTACATGTACTTTTGATACTTAAGTATATTTAAAACAAAATACTTTTAGACTTTTTCTTTGTCTTTTTTTATTTATTTAGGGGGTAGATCGGCTTTAATATTGCAGATAGATTGTAACTTCCATCAATGTAATTGTCTGCAACACTTTTTTCTCTCGCAAATATATATATATATATATACACACATACATACATACATACAACATTTTTATCAATTACTATATTTGAGTTTAACCTCAATATTTGTTGAATTTTTTTGTTCTGTCGTTTCTGGAGGATTAAATTGAAATCGCAACCAACTTTCTATGGCTTGTTTTAGAAAAAGTGATATTTGGGAGATGATTTCCTTTTCAAATAACTGAAAGTGAGAGGTTGTAATCTGAATAAAGGGAAAAAGGCCATTCTTAAACATTGGGTGAGACAATCTTACTAATTTGCTAGAGAACCAGTTCGGATTTAAGTATAACTTTTGTATGACTGAAGCTTTTAGTGATAGGTCTAATGCTTTAATACTTAATAATTTCTGTCCTCCAAATTCATATTCATTATATAAATAGGCCCTTTTAATTTTGTCTGGCTTGCCGTTCCAAATAAAATTGAAAAATTTTTTCTCATATAGTTTAAAAAACTGTTCGCTAGGCGTAGGCAAGACCATAAGCAAATAGATAAACTGGGATAATACTAAAGAGTTAATCACGGTGATTTTTCCACAAATTGACAGGTATTTACCTTTCCATGGTAGCTAGATCTTATCTATTTTGCTAACTTTCTATTAACATTTATTGGAGTGAGATCATTTATTTCACTTAGGATATGTATTCAGAGTATATCCACATCACCATCAGACCATTTTATTGTTAAACTACATGGTAATGTAAACATTTTATTTTTTAGTGATCGATTACGTAATATAGTACATTTATCATAATTTGTTTCTAATCCAGAGAGGTTAGAAACTGTATCTAGATCCTCTATGAGGCTGTGGAGGGATTCAAGTTGTGGATTTAAAAGAAAACATGAATCATCAGCGTACAATGACACCTTTGTTTTTAAACCCTGGATTTCTAATCCATTGATATTATTGTTGGATCTGATTTTAATAGCTAACATCTCGATGGCCACAATAAATAGATACGCCGATAGTGGACAACCTTGTTTCACTCCTCTTGACAGTTTAAAACTTTCTGAGAAATAGCCATTATTTACTATTTTACACCTAGGGTTACTATACATGATTTTAACCAATTTATAAGAGATTCTCCAAAATTGAAATGCCCCAGGCATTTATATATAAACCCCAGTCATACTTTATCAAATGCCTTTTCGAAGTCTGCTATGAATAGCAGGCCTGGTTTCCCAGATTTTCCATTGTGTTCTATTGTTTCCAGTACTTGCCTTTTGTTATCTCCAATGTATCTTCCATGTAAAAAACCTGTCTGATTAGAATGAATAAAGTCCGACAATACCTTTTTAAATCTATGCGCTATACATTTTGCTAAAATTTTTGCATCACAACACTGAAGTGTAAGGGGCCTCCAATTTTTTTAATGGACTGGATCTTTATATTTTCCACTTGTATCCTGTTTCAGTAATAATGAAATCAGACCTTCTTCTTGAGTGTCTGATAATCTACCATTTACATAGGAGTGGTTAAAACATGCTAATAACGGTCCTTTGAGTATATCAAAAAAGGTTTGGTATACCTCGACTGGTATGCCATCCAACCCTGGAGTTGTCCCGGACTTAAAGTCTTTAATTGCATCCAGAAGTTCCTCCTCTGTAATTTCACTTTAACTTGAGTCTTTCTGTATGGCTGTTAATTTTACATTATTAATAGAAAAAATATATCTGCAATTAGCTTCAGTTAGAGGAGATGGAGGCGACTGAAACGAAAACATACAGTGGGGAAAAAAGGTATTTAGTCAGCCACCAATTGTGAAAGTTCTCCCACTTAAAAAGATGAGAGAGGCCTGTAATTTTCATCATAGGTACACGTCAACTATGACAGACAAAATGAGAAGAAAAAAATCCAGAAAATCACATTGTAGGATTTTTATTGAATTTATTTGCAAATAATGGTGGAAAATATGTATTTGGTCAATAACAAAAGTTTCTCAATACTTTGTTATATACCCTTTGTTGGCAATGACACAGGTCAAACGTTTTTTTTAAGTCTTCACAAGGTTTTCACACACTGTTGCTGGTATTTTGGCCCATTCCTCCATGCAGATCTCCTCTAGAGCAGTGATGTTTTGGGGCTGTCACTGGGCAACACTGACTTTCAACTCCCTCCAAAGATTTTCTATGGGGTTGAGATCTGGAGACTGGCTAGGCCACTCCAGGACCTTGAAATGCTTCTTACGAAGCCACTCCTTCGTTGCCCGGGTGGTGTGTTTGGGATCATTGTCATGCTGTAAGACCCAGCCAAGTTTCATCTTCAATGCCCCTGCTGATGGAAGGAGGTTTTCACTCAAAATCTCACGATACATGGCCCCATTCATTCTTTCCTTTACACGGATCAGTCGTCCTTGTCCCTTTGCAGAAAAACAGTCCCAAAGCATGATGTTTCCACCCCCATGCTTCACAGTAGGTATGGTGTTCTTTGGATGCAACTCAGCATTCTTTGTCCTCCAAACACGACGAGTTAAGTTTTTACCAAAAAGTTCTATTTTGGTTTCATCTGACCATATGACATTCTCCCAATCCTCTTCTGGATCATCCAAATGCACTCTAGCAAACTTCAGACGGGCCTAGACATGTACTGGCTTAAGCAGGGGGACACATCTGGCACTGCAGGATTTGAGTCCCTGGCGGCGTAGTGTGTTACTGATGGTAGGCTTTGTTACTTTGGTCCCAGCTCTCTACAGGTCATTCACTAGGTCCCCCCGTGTGGTTCTGGGATTTTTTCTCACCGTTCTTGTGATCATTTTGACCCCACGGGGTGAGATCTTGCGTGGAGCCCCAGATCGAGGAAGATTATCAGTGGTCTTGTATGTCTTCCATTTCCTAATAATTGCTCCCACAGTTGATTTCTTCAAACCAAGCTGCTTACCTATTGCAGATTCAGTCTTCCCAGCCTGGTGCAGGTCTACAATTTTGTTTCTGGTGTCCTTTGACAGCTCTTTGGTCTTGGCCATAGTGGAGTTTGGAGTGTGACTGTTTGAGGTTGTGGACAGGTGTCTTTTATACTGATAACAAGTTCAAACAGGTGCCATTAATACAGGTAACGAGTGGAGGACAGAGGAGCCTCTTAAAGAAGAAGTTACAGTTCTGTGAGAGCCAGAAATCTTGCTTGTTTGTAGGTGACCAAATACTTATTTTCCACCATAATTTGCAAATAAATTCTTTAAAAATCCTACAATGTGGTTTTCTGGATTTTTTTTTCTCAATTTGTCTGTCATAGTTGACGTGTACCTATGATGAAAATTACAGGCCCCTCTCTTTTTAAGTGGGAGAACTTGCACAATTGGTGGCTGACTAAATACTTTTTTTCCCCACTGTATATCTCACTAGATCAGGATATTTAAGCCTCCATATATCTACTAGTTCTAATGTATCCATGACATTCATGATTTCCTTAAGAGCATGAGGGTTTTTGTTTGTAGTGTGATGTCCTTTACGGTCCATTGAGCTGTTTAAAACTGTATTATAATCTCCCACCATAATAATAGAGTCTTGGATTGCTTGCAGGTTTGATAATTTATATATATTGTCAAAGAAGTGTGGATCATCATTATTTGGTCCGTAAAGGTTAATGAGCCATATCTGTTTATGGTCCAATAATGTTTTTAAAATAATCCATCTACCTTGCATATCTGTTTGGACAATTTGCACATTCGGATCGAAATTACTGTTAATTAATATCATCACCCCTTTTGAGTTTCTTTGCCCATGGGAGAAGCACATCCCCCCCCACCCCCCCTAATGCTAAGCCATTACAATTATAACTTGCTATACCTATTTCACCATGTACCATTATGAGATACAAGTTTCAAATCTATTTATCATTATATATGTTTGTACATTTGCCAATAAAAAATAGCTCAATTGGTAGTGATTGAGTGTCCATATAGCTGTACCATGATATTTGCATTGCTACTAAGTAACCCTCCAATTCCCCTGCTATTGCCCCGTAATAATGTTGGCAGTTCATGCGTAGGATTTTAACCTATAACCCGGATTGCCATTTTATTACATTACATTTTTGACAAGCAATTATTATTTTAGCAAACAATTATTGTGGTTCATCCTATATTCTCCCTAACATCATTACCCCCTTGCAACAGATGTGAGATAAACACACGCACATACTCCAACACCCTCAACCCCTTTCCTCCACAATCAACCATAAAATCAGATGCTCGACGGTTGTTACATCCCAGAGCCCAAACTCAAGAAAGGACCTGATATTACGAATGCATACACAAATGCATATACAGTTAAGGCTGTGAGATTGAGCAAAAATTGACAACAATGTGAGATTTGATTACTTTAAGACTTTTACTGAAGTAGTATTTTACTGGTTGACTTTAACTTTTACTTGAGTCATTTTCTATTAAGGTATCTTTACTTTTACTCAAGTATGACAATTGGGTACTTTTTCCACCACTGGCTGAAGTTCATAAAACATTAACTGCAATCATGTTATGTGGAATCATGTCTCTACTTTCTTCACTTGTTCTTGAAAACCATATTTTATATATGGTTATTCTTTCTGATCTCATATTACTTGAAAATGTCAGGAAAACACTGTAATCGTGGACTTCATACCCTGAGGAATAATCGCTCGAAGTATGTACAAATTACTTTCAATCGACAGAAAAAAAATAAACACACTGTGGCAAACCTTTGATAGAAAAAGCATTTCAGTCCCGACAATGAACAACTTGTACCAGGGACAATAGCGCAATAAACCCTGCCATATCTGTCTGCAGAGCAGTGCAATCTGTTCTTCAATGGACTTGTTTTGTTATTCTCTCCATGTAATAGCTTTCTGTCTGTCAGCGTGTGTTGATGCTGAGAGCAGACTTGAAAGGCACTACACTTTTTGCAACACTTTCTCAGCTCAACACCTAACGGTGCGCTGGTTTTTAAACCATATCACCCTGTGTTAACCTTTTAATTCATCACCTTTTATTATGTGACTATTGGATTAAAATATCAAAATACATTTTTTTTTTTTAAAGCAAATATTTGGTAAACAAATCAAATCCAACCTATTTTGATGATTCTAATATTGAAAGGTCTCGTGAGAGGTTCATCGTGGCAGATTATCAGATATTCCAATACCTGTCTGCTGTGTGAATATCATCTCATGGCTGAGAGCTAGCTAGCCAGGGTACATACCAATTAAATATGTGATATCCTATAAAAAAGGACGGCTCACAACCGGATAATATGAGGATTTAAAACTTCACAATTTATTTCACATGGTGAGCATGAAGACGTATTGAATTATTCCAGGGATTCATATTGCAGCGGTTAATACTCCTGTGGCTTTAAATACATAATGTCTTTAGGAGTAAGAGCTCTGAGGTAATAACAGACAACAGGAACAAATATTATTATTATTATTTTTTATGTATTTAGCAGACGCTCTTATCCAGAGCGACTTACAGGAGCAATTAGGGTTAAGTGCCTTGCTCAAGGGCACATCGACAGATTTTTCACCCAGTCGGCTCGGGGATTAGAACCAGCGACCTTTCGGTTACTGGCACAACGCTCTTAACCACTAAGCTACCTGCTTCTGAAACCATCTCCTACTCCATAAACTGAAATACATCTACTATTAATAATAATAATAATAATAATATGCCATTTAGCAGACGCTTTTATCCAAAGCGACTTACAGTCATGCGTGCATACATTTTTTTTTTTTTTTTTGTGTATGGGTGGTCCCGGGGATCGAACCCACTACCTTGGCGTTACAAGCGCCGTGCTCTACCAGCTGAGCTACAGAGGACCACCCCATCTATTACATTCTAGTACATTCTGTAACATGTCATGTCAGACTAAGTGACTATATAACTACAGTGGTTACGTCCATATTACTACATAGAGCATATATTCGTCAACTTATTTCTTAATTACATTATACCAATGTAGAATATAATATAATATACAGTATACAATCATATCTGCCATTTCACAGACACTTTTTATCCAAAGCGACTTACAGTGGTGCGTGCATGCATTTTCCTATGGGTGGCCCCAAACAGGAATCGAACCCGACAACCCTGGTGTTGCAAGCTTCCCTAACAACGGCGCCACAAAGGACCATGTCCTGTAATACCGTGTTCGTTATCTCATGGAATGCTTTTTGGTTCTACCCCCTTTTCTCCCCAGGTGTGTGTTTAGAACAATAGTATTATTACTGTAGTGTGCGGTTTCAAAGGGGTTCAAAGAGTGGAACATCAACTTGAAGGAAAGTTAAGACCTGACAGAGGCAGCGTACTGGCGCTCGAGTCTACAAAACACACGTTTATCCTTGACAGGCAACCACCATCTCTATTATCTGGCGTGACACACACACCAGTAGGAACTGGTCAGGCATTACTGATCCAATTGGCATCCTTGCATTTTTTCACGCTAATCTCTCCTCAGGTGTGTGGTGTGGACGGGTGACGACAGAGTATTCTTCTTCAACCCGACGATACAACTCTCTGTTTGGGACCAGCCGGTAGATCTGAAGGACCGCGGAGAAGATCTCAACCGGATTATAGAAGATCCTCCACATAAACGCAAAAAGGATTGTTTGTCCAGTAAGTTAATGGTTCTTCTTCCCCATTGGCTTGTTCTCATCCCTCCGTAGAGTTGGACCCAGTTAGAACGGTTCTTAACGAAGTGGGTATTTACCCGGCCGTGGCTTCAGATGGACCTGAAAAGCTCGTTATCAGTCCGCTGTTTTTTTTGTAATGATTCCAACGTGTTTTTAATGATCTGTTAATATGGAGGCCAATAAAAATGCATCATCGAATGATCTTTACCATCCTGATATACTAGATCCTATGTACAGTGTTTCGGGTTCCATTGCCTGTCGACCCCCAGACTACCAGAGGATCTTGATGCCTGTGTTCATTGAAGCAGATGATGATCATGAATGGAAAAATACAACGTGGAACCTTTAGGATGTGAAACCATCTCATGGCTGGGTCCCAAATGCCACCCTATTCCCTATTTAGTGCACTACTTTAGACCAGGACCTATAGGGTCCATAGGGCTCTGGTTAAAAGATAGATCACTATATCGGTAACAGGGTTCCATTTGGGATGCATCCCATCTCCTTTTGTGTTCTAGCAGAATAGATCACATGGAAGTCCTACGTGTGACTGGCTCTGTAAATATTGAATTACATTGGAACTTGTCAGCAAAGATATTATCTCCCCTGACTAGATTTCCCAGAGGGTGGTTTGTCTCTATTGATTCAGCCTTATTGCGGTTACCAGCTGATTATGTATCGATGACCTTTTACCTGTCTGAACATCACTGTTCCAACAAAGCATGTCTGGCAAATTAGCTTTGGTAAATATGTGGACAACCCCAATGACCTGAACATTGACTCTTGGCTGATAAGATGGTGGGCAGCAATGATACTCTAGTCTGATAGATTCTCTCATTGTGGTTTTTAATGACCGATGTTATGAAGTCGGAGTCCATTGAAAAAAGGATGTGTGCTATCTATGGTTCCTCTGTGTATCCATTCTCTTAGCAGAGGATAGTTCTAAGTAACTCTCCGTCAGCTAATGACGATGCTAATCACAGTGGATTTTAATGACCAATCATATGAAGTCGGAGTACATTGAAAAATGATGTGTGCTTTGGTTCTGTTGAAGTCCATAAAAAAAATTATGTTTGCTATGGTTCTGGTGGAGTCCATTGAAAAAGGATGTGTGCTATGGTTCTGTCTGTGTGTCCGTTATCTCAGCAGAGGATGATTCTAACTCTCCGTCTGCTGATGACGACGATGATGATGATGATGATGATGATGAAGAGCATTATTCAAAAACCAAGAGGAACAAGTGAGTGTCCGAAGGTTTTTCCCATCTTAACCATACTCATAGTATAGCATTACAATGATACTTCTCTACAGAACAATCATATTTTTGAAGTGCATGGGAGTACTTTTTGTAAAAAACGATAATGTACAAATACACTGTACAGTACTGTACACTACTTTTGACCAGAAGCCCTGTCGGCCCTGGTCAAAAGTAGATCGCTGTATAGGGAGTAGGGTGCTATTTGGGACGCATCTTACAACTGTTTCTTTGTTTGTGTCCTCCTCAGACTGGAGAAACCTCCGGAAGCTAATCGGGACCTGAGAGAGACGGCAGGCGGAGAGACATGCGGCACTCCTCCCCATCGGACTGTTCTACCTTTAGAACTACGTATCACGCACTTCAGGGACATGCTCCTTGAAAGACGGGTAAAGTCATTTTTTGAACGGAATACAAAATCTTAAATGCACTTAGGCTGAGTTTAGACAGGCAGCCCAATTCTGATATATTTTCCACTAAATTGGGTCTTTTGAACAGTCACATCAGATCTTTTCACATCAGATATATTTTTTCAGATGTGATCTGATTTGGTCAAAAGACCGGTTAGTGAAACAATTATCCGATTTGGGCTGCCTGTATAAATGCAGCCACAGAGACGGACCTAGATTCTAATGGTTTTCCCTGAGAAAATAACTAAATCCATATGGGGACTCAAATCCCTGTATTGCAACTAATCGTCAAGGGACACAGGGACCAGGAACTGCACAAGCAGCAAAAACTCTAAATGATGGAAAGACCTAGATTATGTTACAAATTGGATGTATGATGGAAATACATACATCATGTTACAGTTTGGATGTACCGAATGTCTTCTTGAATATGGGTTTCTCTTCCTTTTCAGGTTTCAGCGTTTTCTACATGGGAGAAAGAACTGCACAAGATTGTGTTTGATCCGCGATATCTTCTGCTCACCTCTGCAGAAGAGAGGAAACAGGTGAGCTCTGCTGGATGTCCTCTCTTAAATTGTCCTGTTTGATTAATTGGTCATGATTGACAGATTGTGAGTGAGGTTGACTCAAAAAATGACCAATCCAATTTCCCTTCAAAGTCCGAGACAGCATGGATACTAGGGGGGTGTGCCAAGAATTAAGACAAAACGAGTATCCTAGTGGATATTTCCTGATACGATTATGATCCGAGTATTTTTTGTAATTATCTGTGATCGGAAAAAATAATACATTGGGTGGCAGTGCGCATCTTTCAATCAAGTGCAAGGTGCTCAGTGGTCTAAATAAGTCAACTGGCTAGTTTGCTTGTCTGTAAAGAGAAGGGCGGGCTGTACGTTGATCCTGCTGTTATGATTGGATAGAGGGAAGCTGTCCTAATGGATATGCTCCCAATATATGATTACTGTCATTTGTGTCCTTGGAGAAAGCATTATGTCGGTAAAACTCCGCAAAAACCTTTGGGATGACTTGTTGAGGTTTTTGTCATGTTGCATTGCCCTATGTACATAGACATGGAACACTGGTCACTTTAATAATGTTTACATACTGTTTTACCCACTTCATATGTACAGTATATACTGTATTCTAGTCAAGTCCATCCTATTCAAATATTGCTGTACATATACTATTCTATCGTATGTAGCTCAGCTGGTAGAGCACGGCGCTTGTAACGCTCAGGGTAGTGGGTTCGATCCCCGGGACCACCCATACGTAAAAATGTATGCACGCATGACTGTAAGTCGCTTTGGATAAAAGCGTCTGCTAAATGGCATATTATTATTATTATTATACACTATTTATTCTATCCACATACTGTCCATAATGTCTGTACATCCTATCACATATATACGGTACATATATATATATATTTATACTCCGGACTCCAACGTTGCTCATAATAATATGTCCATATATCTTAATTCCATTCTTTTACTTTTAGATTTGTGTATATTGTTGTGAATTGTTAGATATTACTGCACTGTTGGAGCTAGGAACACAAGCGTTTCGTTACACCAGCAATAACATCTGCTAAATATGTGTACGTGACCAATAACGTTTTGATTTGATTTATCCTGTCAGTCAACGTGAGAGGAGTTAAGTCGACGGTGAAGAGTATTAGGATCGAGCCGTCGTATTTGCCTTGTAAAGACCTTCAAAGTCATTTTCTTGTGCCGACCATGATTGTGTCCCTACCTCCAGGTGTTTGACCAGTTTGTCAAAGTGAGGATGAAGGACGAATACAGGGAGAAAAAGAGCCAACTGCTGCAAGCAAAAGACCAGTATAGAAAACTGCTAGAGGAGTCCAAAATCACATCCAGGTAAAATCTGCAGCTGACTGTATAATAAATTACAGGTACAGTAGGGGATTTTAACTATTCAACAAAGCTTCATAATAGCATCATACAAAATAGCTTCATACTTCATAACAGCTATTCAACAAAGCTTCGTAGTAGGTTTATGCAAAATTGCTTCATACTTCAAAATAGCTTTTCAACAAAGTTTCATAATAGCTTCATGCAAAGTAGCTTTATACTTCATAATAGTTATTCAACATGTATATGTATAGGTATGTGTGGGATCTGTGTGTCATTGTCTGCGTTTCAACAGGCAGCCGTCCTTCCTTACAAAGGTACTGTATGTTGTCTCAGGCAGAGAGCAAAGGCATGTCTGGTAGAACACCACCACCCCACTGTCAAAATGTAATATAGAACTACACCACCCCACTAATAATGTAAAATAGAACTACACCACCCCACTAATAATGTAATATAGAACACCACCACCCCACTGCCAGAATGTAATATAGAACACCACCACCCCACTAATAATGTAATATAGAACTACACCACACCACTAATAATGTAATATAGAACTACACCACTCCACTAATAATGTAATATAGAACTACACCACCCCACTAATAATGTAATATAGAACTACACCACCCCACTAATAATGTTATATAGAACTACACCACCCCACTAATAATGTTATAGAGAACTACACCACCCCACTAATAATGTAATATAGAACTACACAAACCCATTAATAATGTAATATAGAACTACACCACCCCACTGCCAGAATGTAATATAGAACTACACCACCGCACTAATAATGTAATATAGAACACCACTACCCCAATAATAATGTAATATAGAATTACACCACCCCACTAATAATGTAATATATAACTACACCACCCCACTGCCAGAATGTAATATATAACTACACCACCCCACTGTCAGAATGTAATATAAAACTACACCACCCCACTAATAATGTTATATAGAACTACACCACCCCACTAATAATGTTATATAGAACTACACCACCCCACTAATAATGTAATATAGAACTACACAAACCCATTAATAATGTAATATAGAACTACACCAATCCACTGTCAGAATGTAATGTAGAACTACACCACCCCACTAATAATGTAATATAGAACACCACCACCCCACTAATAATGTAATATAGAACTACACCACCCCACTAATAATGTAATATAGAACTACACCACCCCACTAATAATGTAATAAAGAACTACACAACCCCACTAATAATGTAATATAGAACACATTGACCCCACTTCCAGAATGTAATATAGAACTATACCACCCCACTGTCAGAATGTAATATAGAACACCACCACCCCACTGCCAGAATGTAATATAGAACTACACCACCCCACTAATAATGTAATATAGAACACCACCACCCCACTGCCAGAATGTAATATAGAACTACACCACCCCACTGCCAGAATGTAATATAGAACACCACCACCCCACTGCCAGAATGTAATATAGAACTACACCACCCCACTGTCATAATGTAATATAGAACACCACCACCCCACTAATAATGTAATGTAGAACTACACCACCCCACTGTCAGAATGTAATATAGAACTACACCACCCCACTAATAATGTAATATAGAACTACACCACCCCACTGCCAGAATGTAATATAGAACACCACTACCCCACTAATAATGTAATATAGAACTACACCACCCCACTAATAATGTAATATAGAACTACACCACCCCACTAATAATGTAATGTAGAACTACACCACCCCACTGTCAGAATGTAATATAGAACTACACCACCCCACTAATAATGTAATATAGAACTACACCACCCCACTGCCAGAATGTAATATAGAACTACACCACCCCACTAATAATGTAATATAGAACTACACCACCCCACTGCCAGAATGTAATGTAGAACACCACCACCCCACTAATAATGTAATATAGAATTACACAACCCCACTAATAATGTAATATAGGACTACACAACCCCACTAATAATATAATATAGAACTCCACCACCCAACTAATAATGTAATATAGAACTACACCACCCCTCTAATAATGTAATATAGAACTACACCACCCCACTAATAATGTAATATTGAACTACACCACCCCACTGCCAGAATGTAATATTGAAATAAACCACCCCACTAATAATGTAATATAGAACTACACCATCCCACTAATAATGTAATATAGAACTACACCACCCCACTAATAATGTAATATAGAACTACACCACCCCACTAATAATGTAATATAGAACTACACCACCCCACTAATAATGTACTATAGAACTCCATCACCCCACTAATAATGTAATATAGAACTACACCACCCCACTAATAATGTAATATAGAACTACACCACCCCACTTATAATGTAATATTGAACTACACCACCCCACTAATAATGTAATATAGAACTACACCACCCCACTAATAATGTAATATAGAACTACACCACCCCACTAATAATGTAATATAGAACTCCACCACCCCACTAATAATGTAATACAGTGCATTCAGAAAGTATTCAGACCTCTTCCCTTTTTCCACAGTTTGTTATGTTACTCCTTTTTCTAAAATTGATTAAATACATTTTTCTCCTCATTAATCTACAAACGATACCCCATAAAGACAATGTGAAAACAGATTTTTATAAATTTTAGCACATTTATAAAAAAAAGTATTCAGACCCTTTATTATGAGACTCGAAATTGTGCTCAGGTACATCCTGCTCCCATTGATTCCCTTCCTTGAGAATGTTCCACAACTTGATTGGAGTCCACCTATGGTAAATTCAATTGATTGGACATGATTTGGAAAGGCACACATGACTATATAAGGTCCCACAGTTGACATTGTTTGTCAGAGCAAAAACCAAGCCAGAAGGTTGACGGAATTGTCCGTAGAGCTCCGAGACAGGATTGTGTCGAGGCACAGATCTGGGGAAGGGTACCAAAAAATGTCTGCAGGATTGAAAGTCCCCAAGAACACAATGGCCTCCATCATTCTTAAATGGAAGAAGTTTGGAACCACCAAGAATCTTCCTAGAGCTGGCCGCCCGGTCAAACTGAACAATCGGGGGAGAAGGGTCTTGGTCACGGAGGTGGCCAAAAACACTATTCTCACTCTGACAGAGCTCCAGAGTTCCTCTGTGGAGATGGGATAACCTTCCAGATGGACAAGTATATCTGCAGCTCTCCACCAATCAGGCCTTTACGGTAGAGTGGCCAGAGAAGCAACTCCTCAGTAAATGGCACATGACAGCCCGCATCGAGTTTGCAAAAGGCACCAAAAGACTCTCAGACCATGAGAAAAAATATGATCTGATTTGATGAAACCAAGATTGAACTCTTTGGACTGAATGCCAAGCGTCATGTCTGGAGGAAACCTGGGACCATCCCTACTGTGAAGCATGGTGGTGGCAGCATCATGCTGTGGGGATGTTTTTCAGCGGCAGGGACTGGGAGACTAGTTAGGATCGAGGGAAAGATGAATGTAGCAAAGCACAGAGAGGTCCTTGATGACAACCTGACAGAGCTTGAGAGGATTTCCAGAGAAGAATGGGAAAAACTCCCCAAATACAGGTGTGCCAAGCTTGTAGCGTCATACCCAAGAAGACTCGATGCTGTAGTCGCTGCCAAAGGTGCTTCAGCAAAGTGCTGTGTAATGGGTCTGAATGCTTATGTATTTATTAATTTAATAGATTTGCAAACATTCCTAAAAACCTGTTTTTGCTTTGTCATTATGGGGTATGGTGTGTAAAAAACAATTTAATCATTTTTAGAATAAGGCTGTAACGTAACAAAATGTGGAAAAAGTCAAGGGGTCTAAATACTTTCCGAAGGCACTGTATATATATACTACCAGTCAAAAGTTTGGACACACCTACTCATTCAAGGGTTTTTCTTTATTTTTACTATTTTCTGTATTGTACAATAATAGTGAAGACATCAAAACTATGAAATAACACATATGGAATCATGTAGTAACCAAAAACGTGTTAAACAAATCAAAATATATTTTTATTTAAGTGTCACATGATCTGTCACATGATCTCAGTTAATAAACACTTGTGTTCTCGGGGTGATGAGAGGTGTTGGGTTTGCACCGGACATAGTGTTTTCCTTGATGGCCAAAAAGCTTCATTTTAGTCTCATCTGACCAGATTACCTTCTTCCATATGATTACCTTCTTCCAGATTACCTTCTTCCATCCCTAGGTGGGACGGAGGTTCACCTTCCTACAGGACAATGACCCTAAGCATACTGCTACAGTAACACTCGTGTGGTTTAAGGGGAAACATGTATATGTCTTGGAATGGCCTAGTCAAAGCCCAGACCTCAATCCAATTGAGAATCTGTGGTTTGACTTAAAGATTGCTGTACACCAGCAGAACCCATCCAACTTGAAGGAGCTGGAGCAGTTTTGCCTTGAAGATTGGGCAGAAATCCCAGTGGCTAGATGTGCCAAGCTTATAGAGACATACCCCAAGAGACTTGCAGCTGTAATTGCTGCAAAAGGTGGCTCTACAAAGTAATGACTTTGGGTGGTGATTAGTTATGCACGCTCAAGTTTTCTGATTTTTGTCTTATTTCTTGTTTGTTTCTGATTTTTGTTTTATTTCTTGTTTGTTGCGGGTACTATTTAATGAAGCTGCCAGTTGAGGATCTGTGAGGTGCCTGTTTCTCAAATTGAAAACAAGAACATTTCTAAGTTACCCCAAACTTTTGAACAGTGGTGTATATAATCCAATATTAGCTTGTAATAACTTCATAGCCCAAAGCACACTAGTGAAATCAAGCCTGTATAGATGCACGATGCATTAAAGAATGCTTTTTAAATCAAGCTGAACAAAACAAATAATAACGCAAAATTCACGATATTGATCATGTTATTCTAAGAAAAGTAAATTATTAACTGTCGACTTTGGGGAAGAGGAAAATGAATATTGTTTTCTCAAGACTATATAATTTAAGATGTAAATAAGCTGCTGGATCAGGGGATTTGTTAATAAAAGAAAAACAAGATTGCTTGTTGTCAGCATGTTGTGGCTTCCCATTTAGCTTTCCCCTTTAATCAACCGCAGTGATGAGCAAAAATAATTCTCTCTGGATTACAATACTTCTATAACTGACTATCTTTCTCTTTAGGTAATGACTAACCGTGTGGACATAGTTCTCTGTATTCTATGGCTTTTTTTTAACTCTTGCTTATTCTTTTTCATAACTGTTGCTAATAACTGCTTATTTAAAAAAAACACAACAAATTACTGAGCTTTAAAAAAAAAAAATACTACAGTTATGCATGTTTGCGTGTTTCAAAACCATGATTGTCTAACATGACTAAAAACTGAAGAACCAAGCTCTAGTTTTTACTGTATTTAGACTTGTGAAGACATCCCACCCTCCCTCCCACACCTTTCTCAAGGATGATCTATTATTTTCTCTATTGCCAGGTCAACTTTCAAAGAGTTTTCTGATAACTACGGCCGCGACCTGCGCTTCAAGCAAGTGCTGAAGAAGAAAGACCAAGAGCACTTCTTCAACCAATTCATCAACGTGCTGAAGAAGAGAGATAAAGAGAACCGCATGAGGCTGAGGAAGATGAGATGAGGAAGTGTGAGGCTGAGGGAGATGAGATGAGGAGGTATGAGACTAAGGGAGATGAGATGAGGAGGTATGAGGCTGAGGGAGATGAGATGAGGAAGTGTGAGGCTGAGGAAGATGAGATGAGGAACTATGAGGCTGAGGAAGATGAGATGAGGAAGTATGAGGAGGCACCAGGCTGTGAAATAGGCCTCCCAGAATACAGAATACTGTGAATGGATTGAGCTGTCGGAGAAATTAGACTGTAGGAACAGCTAGCAGGACCACTGTGGAATCAGTCTAAAAGGGGAGAAAGCAGCAGACAGTCCTTTGCCTTGCAAACGCTTCTCCAGATTTGGAGTCAGCTGGGTCAGAGCTGGCTTGGCTCCACATGCTGAGCAGGTAATCCAGCTAACTCTCAGAGATTGAATACTGTTTCATATTGAAGCTACTGTATAATTTGAAATTCAACGTTTCACATGTTTTGAGTCACAGGTGACAAACATGAATTGAGCATTATTTCTGCATTTATTTTTGGGGTTAGCACATTACCTGTGTGTAAATATGAATGTGTGGTGTACACAATCACACAGCCCATGAACAATAAAAAGGACATCATGTACATATACAGAACACAATCCTGCAAGAGCAATTGGTATTTTTAACTATTTCAAACAAGATTCTCCACAGCATCTGTGAGAATCAATGGATGGTTATTGTGTATTGATGGATTTTGTAAATGTCTAAAAAGGTACGTTGTGATTATGATGTGGAAGGAGAAGTTAAGGTTGCTTATTTGTCATTTCAACAGGCATTCTTGTGAAAGTCATTATGTAGTGCATTCTCTGTAACAGGTGAGGACATTGTGTGAAGATTATAATAGGACTGTTTGTTTCTGGACATCGGATTTGCAGATAATATAGTTTACTGTACAAAACAGTGTCTTAAATGTGTTATGTTCTGTCATGTATTTTTCAATTAAACATGCAATGTTTGTGGATTTTGAGTTGATTAATTAAAACCTTCTAATTGGACCTTTTTGGTCAGGTGGGTTCTTCTCAATGATACAATAGCTTTCATAATAAGATGAAGAACAAGAAAGCATATTTTGAGCGATCCCATATCATCTTCATATCCACAATATGCATTGATGGGCAAGAGTAGATGGTGTTTGAAGATTGACATGTGCATATCACATATAATCCAAGGATTGACCCTAGAAGTGTATCTCTAGCCCCGTTTATATCTGGTGCTAACATGTGGTCGTCATTATCCCATCAAGATGATCCAATCACTATCTGATCAAGATTTAACACGTCTATACTTGCAATTAAAATGTGTATTTTATGGTCAAAAGTAGTGCATTATAGAGTATATAGTGATTAGCGTGCCATTTCGGACGCAGACAGACATTGGTTATCCTAATGGTGCTGTGAATTAAGGAATACAATTAGTGCCATTATCACTGAGCAAAAATAATAAATACATATCCATCCCTACAAAGAGCCAGGACCTTATTTACCTCTCACTGAAACAGAGTGCAAGGGGGAACTTTGGTCCTGCATTCACGTTTTCATATATGGTGTACATTTTAGGACACCCTCAGCCTCACCCCTCCTTGAGTAGGGATGAGGCATGAGGCTAAGGTTGTCCAAAAATGTTTCACATATGCCTGAGCATTACTTAGACCAATACAAGATGGCACCGGCAGACACGGTCAACCTGTTTCTAGCTCCTGGCCAACTTTGCAGTATTTTTTTTTTTTTGTGTGTGTTATTTTTTTACATTATTTGCTCAGAACATTTCTTGTATTATTACCTACAGCTGAAAATAAAGTTGAAGTCGGAAGTTTACATGCACCTTAGACAAATACATTTAAACACAATTCCTGACATTTAATCCTAGTAAAAATGTCCCGTTTTAGGTCAGTTAGGATCACCACTTTATTTTAAGAATGTGAAATGTCAGAATAATAGTAGAGAGAGTGATTTATTTCAGCTTTTCTTTCTTTCATCACATTCCCAGTGGGTCAGAAGTTTACATACACTCAATTAGTATTTGGTAGAATTGCCTTTAAATTATTTAACTTGGGTCAAATGGTTCGGGTAGCCTTCCACAAGCTTCCCACAATAAGTTGGGTGAGTTTTGGCCCATTCCTCCTGACAGAGCTGGTGTAACTGAGTCAGGTTTGTAGGCCTCCTTGCTCGCGCACGCTTTTTCAGTTCTGCCCACAGATTTTCTATAGGATTGAGGTCAGGGCTTTGTGATGGCCACTCCAATACCTTGACTTTGTTGTCCTTAAGCCATTTTGCCACAACTTTGGAAGTATGCTTGGGGTCATTGTCCATTTGGAAGACCCATTTGCGACCAAGCTTTAACTTCTTGACTGATGTCTTGAGATGTTGCTTCAATATATCCACATAATTTTCCTTCCTCATGATGCCATCTATTTTGTGAAGTACACCAGTCCCTCCTGCAGCAAAGCACCCCCACAGCATGATGCTGCCACCCCGTGCCTCACGGTTGGGATGGTGTTCTTCGGCTTGCAAGCATCACCTTTTTCCTCCAAACATAACGATGGTCATTATGGCCAAACAGTTCTATTTTTGTTTCATCAGACCAGAGGACATTTCTCAAAAAAGTACGACCTTTGTCCCCATGTGCAGTTGCAAACCGTAGTCTGGCTTTTATATGCTGGATTTGGAGCAGTGGCTTCTTCCTTGCTGAGTGGCCTTTCAGGTTATGTCGATATAGGACTTGTTTTACTGTGGATATAGATACTTTTGTACCTGTTTCCTCCAGCATCTTCACAAGGTCCTTTGCTGTTGTTCTGGGATTGATTTGCACTTTTCGCACCAAAGTACGTTCATCTCTAGGAGACAGAACAGGTATCCTTCCTGAGCGGTATGACGACTGTGTGGTCCCATGGTGTTTATACTTGCGTACTATTGTTCGTACCGATGAACGTGGTACCTTCAGGCGTTTGGAAATTGCTCCCAGGGATGAACCAGACTTGTGGAGGTCTACCATTTTTTTCTGAGGTCTTGGATGATTTCTTTAGATTTTCCCATGATGTCAAGAAAAGAGGCACTGTGTTTGAAGGTAGGCCATCCACAGGTACACCTCCAATTGACTCAAATTATGTCAATTAGCCTATCAGAAGCTTCTAAAGCCATGACATAATTTTCTGGAATTTTCCAAGCTGTTTAAAGGCACAGTCAACTTAGTGTATGTAAACTTCTGACCCACTGGAATTGTGATACAGTGAATTATAAGTGAAATAATCTGTCTGTAAACAATTGTTGGAAAAATTACTTGTGTCATGCACAATGTATATAACCGACTTGCCAAACTATAGTTTGTTAACAAGAAATTTGTGGAGTGGTTGAAAAACGAGTTTTAATGACTCCAACCTAAGTGTATGCAAACTTCCGATTTCAACTGTATATTTTGGATATTAGATCAGCGGTATTTCAACCAGACATGTAACTTCCCTGAACTGGATACTTTGTTTGAACTTCCTGAGGCAGCTCTATTCATCCCGGGAGCTGCACCAAAACAATGACGCCAGAGAAGAGGAAGAAGAAGTGGGGTCCTAGTCAGACTCAGGAAGCGTTCATACCATCCACCGCTTCCGAGTATACTATTCGCTAACGTTCAGTCCCTGGACAATAAAGTAGATGAGCTCAGAGCGAGGATCTCCTTCCAGAGAGACACTAGGGACTGTAACATACTCTGTTTTACGGAATCATGGCTCTCTCCAGATATATTTTCCCCATCCATTCAGCCAGTTGGGTTCTCCGTCCATCGCGCGGACAGGAAGAAATAACTTTCCGGGAAAAATAAAGTTGGAGGAGTATGTTTCATGATTTGCAAATCATGGTGTGATTGTGGTAACTTACAGGAACTCAAGTCCTTTTGTTCTCCTGATCTGGAATACCTCACCATGAAATGCCAACTGCATTACCTCCCAAGATAATTTTATTCGGGTCATCGTCACTGCCGTGTATATTTCCCCTCAAGCCGACACCACGACGGCTCTCAAGGAGCTACACTGGACTTTCTGCAAACTGGAAACTGCATATTGTAGCTGGGGACTTTAATAAAATAAATCGGAGGAAAATGCTACCAAAATTCGATTAACACATCTCCTGTGCTACTCGCGCTCGAACTCTCTGGATCATTGCTACTCTCCCTTCCGGGGCGGCTCAAAGGCCCTCGCCCCCCCCCCCCCCCCCCCCCTCCCTTCGGCAAATCAGATCACACCTCATTTCTGCTCCTCCCACCTATAGGCAGAAACTTAGGCATGAAGCATCCGTAGTGAGGACTGTTCAACGTTGGTCTGACCAATCGGAATCTATGCTTCAAGATTCCTGTGATCACCCGGACTGGGAAATGTTCCGGGTTGCCTCTGAGAATAGTAGCGACGTATACACTTACTCGGTGACTGAGTTCATCAAGATGTACATAGAGGATGTTGTTCCCAAACCAAAAACTGTGGGTAGACAGCAGAATTCACGTACCACCGCATTTAACCATGGCAAGGAGACTGGGAACATGGACGTGTGTAAACAGACCAGCTATGACCTCTGTAAGGCGATCAAAGAGGCAAAACATCAGTACAGGGACAAAGTGGAGTCCCAATTCAACAGCTCAGACACGAGACGTATGTGGCAGGAACTCCTAACAATCACGGATTGTGAAGGGAAAGCCAGCCACGTTGCGGACACTGACGCCTCACTCCCGGACAAGCTAAACACCTTCTCGTTTTCCATGGCCAACGTGAGTAAGATATTTAAGGCTGCCGGCCCAAGGCTGCCGGCCCAAGCCGCATGCTCAGAGCATGTGCAGTTCTCTGTAGCTCAGTTTGTAGAGCATGATGTTTGCAATGCCAAGATAGTGGGTTCATTTCCCAGGACTATCCATACGTAAAAAGGAATGCTGTAAGTCACTTTGGATAAAAGTGTCTACTAAATGTATATATTATTATAAATAAATAAAATGAATGAATGAGTGACACAAGCACATTTTCTACTAAGAGTTATTATATTATTATTATTATTATTGTTATTAATATTATTGTTATTACCAGCTGGCTGGAGTGTTTACGGACATATTCAATCTCTCCCTATCCCAGTCTGTTCTCCGTAATTGCTTCAAGATGTGCACCTTTTTTCCTGTACCCAAGAAAGCAAAGGTAACTGAACTAAATGACTATCGCCCCGTAGCACTCACTTCTGTCATCATCAAGTGCTTTAAGAGGCTAGTTAAGTATCGTATCACCTCACAATTTGCACACCGCCCCAACAGATCCACGGACAACACAATCACTGCGCTGCACACTGCCCTATCCCACCTGGACAAGAGAAATACCTGTGTGAGAATGCTGTTCATCGACTACAGCTCAGCCTTCAACACCATAGTGCCCTCCAAGCTCATCACTAAGCTCAGGGCCCTGGGTCTGAACTCTGCATTTTACCCTTCCTCCCTGCAAAGTCCTCCTCTGCTGTGTTCTGTGAGACATGTACTCCATCAGGTGATCTTCACTGCTCACTGCATAAGGTGAAATGATGTAATAACAAGTTCAGAAAGTTTAACATATTGTTACACATTTTGAGTCTTAAGCTTGTTTGTTACTATCTGTGCTCATCATGTAAAAAGATATAAGCTATACCTTGCCCTAGATTCTACCAGATCCACGCTAACTAACACCAGCATAGCGGTTGTTTTGGTGGTGTCGGAGGCGGAACTACAGTTAGAGTTGTCAAATCCACAAGCGCGTTCAGATAAATGCCATGCAGCCTTGTTTACAAGTTTGAACACTGGAATGTGACAGGTAATCTACAACTCCATTAGGCTGATGTCGTTGAATGAGTTTCAATTTGTGTGTCACTATATTTCTGTAGACTTTTTTCTGTCTCAACTTCTAACGCCCAGCGTGACGTGTGTGACTTTGTAGCCGCTCTGATTTGACAGCTCTCCAGACAATGAGCCAACATGGCACACTTCTGTGTTGTGTTGTGGGTTTGCTGAACTTCAATACCACTTAGACACACATCTGACACACAGGACACTACAGCACAGGACACTACAGCACAGGACACTACAGCACAGGGCACTACAGCACAGGACACTACAGCACAGGGCACTACAGCACAGGACACTACAGCATGTCACATCATGTTCAACAGCCAGGTTCAGTAGACGGACTCAATGAGCAGATAGAGATGCTTGCATTAAGCCCCAGGTGTTCAAAGGGGATGGACAGCTATGTGCTGCTATTTCAGTGATGAACGAGCCTATCAATGAGCCTATCAATGAGCCTATTAATGAGCCTATCAATGAGCCTATTAATGAGCCTATCAATGAGCCTATTAATGAGCCTATCAATGAGCCTATCAATGAGCCTATTAATGAGCTTATTTCATTTACTTGTTTCAATGGCTGTGCATTTTAAACTGCCACTTGATAATAATACATACTCAGACAATTCCATCTAAATCTCAAAATATACATCTATCTATAGTTTACATATATTTATAGTTTACATCTATCTATAGTTTACATCTGTCTATAGTTTACATCTATCTATAGTTTATATCTATCTATAGTTTACATCTGTTTATAGTTTACATCTATCTATAGTGCATATCTGTCTATAGTTGACATCTATCTATAGTTTACATCTGTCTATAGTTTACATCTGTCTATAGTTTACATCTGTCTATAGTTTACATCTATCTATAGTTTACATCTATCTATAGTTTACATCTATCTATAGTTTACATCTATCTATAGTTTACATCTATCTATAGTGCATATCTGTCTATAGTTGACATCTATCTATAGTTTACATCTGTCTATAGTTTACATCTGTCTATAGTTTACATCTATCTATAGTTTACATCTGTCTATAGTTTACATCTATTTATAGTTTACATCTGTCTATATTTTACATCTATCTATAGCTTACATCTACAGTTGAAGTCTGAAGTTTACATACACTTAGGTTGGAGTCATTAAAACTCGTTTTTCAACCACTCCACACATTTCTTGTTAAACAAATTATTTTGGCAAGTCAGTTAGGACATCTACTTTGTGCATGACACAAGTCATTTTTCCAACAATTGTTTACAGACAGATTATTTCACTTTTAATTCACTGTGTCACAATTCCAGTGGGTCAGAAGTTTACATACACTAAGTTGAGTGTGCCTTTAAACAGCTTGGAAAATTCCAGAAAATGATGTCTTTAAAAGATTCTGATAGGCTAATTGACATCATTTGAGTCAATTGGAGGTGTACCTGTGGATGTATTTCAAGGCCTACCATCAAACTCAGTGCCTCTTTGCTTGACATCATGGGAAAATCAAAAGAAATCAGCCAAGAACTCAGAAAATACATTGTAGACCTCCACAAGTCTGGTTCATCCTTGGGAGCATTTTCCAAACGGCTGAATGTACCACGTTCATCTGCACAAACAATAGTACGCAAGTATAAACACCATGGGACCACACAGCCGTCATACCGCTCAGGAAGGAGACGCGTTCTGTCTCCTAGAGATGAACGTACTTTGGTGCGAAAAGTGCAAATCAATCCCAGAACAACAGCAAAAGACCTTGTGAAGATGCTGGAGGAATCAGGTACAAAAGTATCTATATCTACAGTAAAACGATTCCTATATCGACATAACCTGAAAGGCAGCTCAGCAAGGAAGTAGCCACTGCTCTAAAACCGCCATAAAAAAGCCAGACTACGGTTTGCAACTGCACATGAGGACAAAGACCGTATTTTTTGGAGAAATGTCCTCTGGTCTGATGAAACAAAAATAGAACTGTTTGGCCATAATGACCATCGTTATGTTTGGAGGAAAAAGGGGGACGCTTGCAAGCCGAAGAACACCATCCCAACCGTGAAGCACGGGGGTGGCAGCATCATGCTGTGGGGGTGCTTTGCTACAGGAGGGACTGGTGCACTTCACAAAATAGATGGCATCATGAGGAAGGAAGATTTTGTGGATATATTAAAGCAACATCTCAAGACATCAGTCAGGAAGTTAAAGCTTGGTCGCAAATGGGTCTTCAAAATGGACAATGACCCCAAGCATACTTCCAAAGTTGTGGCAAAATTGCTTAAGGACAACAAAGTCAAGGTATTGTAGTGGCCATCACAAAGCCCTGACCTCAATCCTATAGAAAATATGTGGGCAGAACTGAAAAAGTGTGTGCGTGCAAGGAGGCCTACAAACCTGACTCAGTTACACCAGCTCTGTCAGGGGGAATGGGCCAAAATTCACCCAACTTATTGTGGGAATCTTGTGGAAGGCTACCCGAAACGTTTGACCCAAGTTAAACAATTTAAAGGCAATGCTACCAAATACTAATTGAGTGTATGTAAACTTCTGACCCACTGGGAATGTGATGAAAGAAATAAAAGCTGAAAGAAATCATTCTCTCTACTATTATTCTGACATTTCACATTCTTAAAATAAACTGGAGATCCTAACTGATCTAAGACAGGGAATTTTTACTAGGAATTAAATGTCAGGAATTGTGAAAAAACAGAGTTTAAATGTATTTGGCTAAGGTGTATGTAAACTTCCGACTTCAACTACATCTATAGAGTACATATATCTGTAGCGTACATCCATCTATGGTGTACATCTATATATAATTTATATAGGTAACACATCATTTGAAGTGTAGCGTCATAACACCTTATAACACGGTCATAACCATGCCACAACGTGTCATAACACTGTCACAAATAAATATTAAACAATGCAATGAACTTACGCTTTCGGCCGTTTCACATGAAGAACACAGGCAGGGGTGTTAGGGAGGTCGAAATAGAGCTGAAACACTGCGTTGAACTAAGCTTTCTGTTCCCATGCAAACACATATGGCAAGTGTTATGGGGTACACATCTGTTGTGTTATGGGGTACACATATGTTGTAATATGGGGTACACATCTGTTGTGTTATGGGGGTACACATCTGTTTTGTTATGGGGGTACACATCTGTTGTGTTATGGGGGTACACATCTGTTTTGTTATGGGGTACACATCTGTTTTGTTATGGGGTACACATCTGTTTTGTTATGGGGTACACATCTGTTGTGATATGGGGTACACATCTGTTTTGTTATGGGGGTACACATCTGTTTTGTTATGGGGTACACATCTGTTTTGTTATGGGGTACACATCTGTTTTGTTATGGGGTACACATCTGTTTTGTTATGGGGTACACATCTGTTGTGTTATGGGGTACACATCTGTTGTGTTATGGGGTACACATCTGTTGTGTTATGGGGTACACATCTGTTTTGTTATGGGGTACACATCTGTTGTGTTATGGGGTACACATCTGTTGTGTTATGGGGTACACATCTGTTGTGATATGGGGTACACAGCTCAAAGACTTCAATGTGCTGTTTGTTTAAAGAAAGGCTAAAGGCTCTCTGCAGTGTATAATCCTACTGTTGTCTCCCCAACCATGTGGGTCTGTGTGTGTGTGTGTGTGTGTGTGTGTGCGAGAGAGAGAGAGAGAGAGTTTATTTGCTTCAGTTGCCTCCCCAATCTTTAGTATACCTCTTTAAGGAATACGTGGAATAGTATAAAGTCATCCTTCTTCCCCCACCCCCCCATAAAAAATAAGTGGTTGTCCCACTGGCTAGTTGAATGCACCAATTTGTAAGTCGCTCTGGATAAGAGCATCTGCTAAATGATGTAAATGTAAATGTATATCTCTACTGTTACTGTTAGACGCCCAACAATCTATTGTTAACACCATGTATGGTGTTTGAGAGCTCGGGCTTTGTACTTGGAGAGCAATTCATTGTACATTTTCTCCATCTGGGCCATCGCATTTTTTTTTAACATGATATCTGGTAGTCTGGTTGTAGATATGTCATTAGGGCGTTGAAGCCGACATCCTCTACCATTTTCAATGGCTGCATATCAACAGCGATCATTTCTGTAATCAGCGCATTCATTTTCTCACTCCAAATCAGTATCTCTCCTGTTACCTCCCTACCTGTTAGTATCTCTCCTGTTACCTCCCTACCTGTTAGTATCTCTCCTGTTACCTCCCTACCTGTTAGTATCTCTCCTGTTACCTCCCTACCTGTTAGTATCTCTCCTGTTACCTCCCTACCTGTTAGTATCTCTACTGTCCCTACCTGTTAGTATCTCTACTGTCCCTACCTGTTAGTATCTCTCCTGTTACCTCCCTACCTGTTAGTATCTCTCCTGTTACCTCCCTACCTGTTAGTATCTCTCCTGTTACCTGCCTACCTGTTAGTATCTCTCCTGTTACCTCCCTACCTGTTAGTATCTCTCCTGTTACCTGCCTACCTGTTAGTATCTCTCCTGTTACCTCCCTACCTGTTAGTATCTCTCCTGTTACCTCCCTACCTGTTAGTATCTCTCCTGTTACCTCCCTACCTGTTAGTATCTCTCCTGTTACCTCCCTACCTGTTAGTATCTCTCCTGTTACCTCCCTACCTGTTAGTATCTCTCCTGTTACCTCCCTACCTGTTAGTATCTCTGCTGTTACCTCCCTACCTGTTAGTATCTCTCCTGTTACCTCCCTACCTGTTAGTATCTCTCCTGTTACCTCCCTACCTGTTAGTATCTCTCCTGTTACCTCCCTACCTGTTAGTATCTCTCCTGTTACCTGCCTACCTGTTAGTATCTCTCCTGTTACCTCCCTACCTGTTAGTATCTCTCCTGTTACCTCCCTACCTGTTAGTATCTCTCCTGTTACCTCCCTACCTGTTAGTATCTCTCCTGTTACCTCCCTACCTGTTAGTATCTCTCCTGTTACCTCCCTACCTGTTAGTATCTCTCCTGTTACCTCCCTACCTGTTAGTATCTCTGCTGTTACCTCCCTACCTGTTAGTATCTCTCCTGTTACCTCCCTACCTGTTAGTATCTCTCCTGTTACCTCCCTACCTGTTAGTATCTCTCCTGTTACCTCCCTACCTGTTAGTATCTCTCCTGTTACCTCCCTACCTGTTAGTATCTCTCCTGTTACCTCCCTACCTGTTAGTATCTCTCCTGTTACCTCCCTACCTGTTAGTATCTCTCCTGTTACCTGCCTACCTCTTAGTATCTCTCCTGTTACCTCCCTACCTGTTAGTATCTCTCCTGTTACCTCCCTACCTGTTAGTATCTCTCCTGTTACCTCCCTACCTGTTAGTATCTCTCCTGTTACCTCCCTACCTGTTAGTATCTCTCCTGTTACCTCCCTACCTGTTAGTATCTCTCCTGTTACCTCCCTACCTGTTAGTATCTCTACTGTTTCCTCCCTACCTGTTAGTATCTCTCCTGTACCTCCCTACCTGTTAGTATCTCTCCTGTTACCTCCCTACCTGTTAGTATCTCTCCTGTTACCTGCCTACCTGTTAGTATCTCTCCTGTTACCTCCCTACCTGTTAGTATCTCTCCTGTTACCTGCCTACCTGTTAGTATCTCTCCTGTTACCTCCCTACCTGTTAGTATCTCTCCTGTTACCTCCCTACCTGTTAGTATCTCTCCTGTTACCTCCCTACCTGTTAGTATCTCTCCTGTTACCTCCCTACCTGTTAGTATCTCTCCTGTTACCTCCCTACCTGTTAGTATCTCTCCTGTTACCTCCCTACCTGTTAGTATCTCTCCTGTTACCTCCCTACCTGTTAGTATCTCTGCTGTTACCTCCCTACCTGTTAGTATCTCTCCTGTTACCTCCCTACCTGTTAGTATCTCTCCTGTTACCTCCCTACCTGTTAGTATCTCTCCTGTTACCTCCCTACCTGTTAGTATCTCTCCTGTTACCTCCCTACCTGTTAGTATCTCTCCTGTTACCTCCCTACCTGTTAGTATCTCTCCTGTTACCTCCCTACCTGTTAGTATCTCTCCTGTTACCTGCCTACCTCTTAGTATCTCTCCTGTTACCTCCCTACCTGTTAGTATCTCTCCTGTTACCTCCCTACCTGTTAGTATCTCTCCTGTTACCTCCCTACCTGTTAGTATCTCTCCTGTTACCTCCCTACCTGTTAGTATCTCTCCAGTTACCTCCCTACCTGTTAGTATCTCTCCTGTTACCTCCCTACCTGTTAGCATCTCTCCTGTTACCTCCCGACCTGTTAGTATCTCTGCTAAGTTTCATAAGCACACTGTAATTATATAATGCACGATAACCTCCCAGCAGGATTATTGTAGGGATTGCAGATTACACGCAGAAAGCAGAGGGTTCGGATTGGATTTAATTTAATTTGCACCAATGCTTTATGCCAGCAGAGCAGGGACATGCGGAGCATTGTGGAGAGGAGAGCCCATTTCCGCTCCACACCAGTTACCATGTGTCCATGACAGGATTTGGCTTTGCATGAAGGATTCATAGCAATGGGAAGTTTAATCAGTTTTAGCCCCATAGTGAGTGAGAGAGAGAGAGAGAGAGAGAGAGAGAGAGAGAGAGAGAGAGAGAGAGAGAGAGAGAGAGAGAGAGAGAGAGAGAGAAGAGAGAGAGAGAGAGAGAGAGAGAGAGAGAGAGAGAGAGAGAGAGATACAGAGAGAGAGAGACAGAGAGAGAGAGAGAGAGAGAGAGAGAGAGAGAGAGAGAGAGAGCGAGAGCGCAACTATGCTTGTTTCCATTCTGTTATTCTCATCTGGTGAAAATGCCACAGGTGTTTATGTAGATGTTTCAGTAATGAGCATACAAGTTATTGCTGTTCATTCACATTATCACACATGAAAATATTGGACCTAAAGAGGCAGAATCCTGTTGAGACTACGTACCTTTGGTACCAACTATTTATTTTAGATTAAATAATGATCAAGCCTAATTAAACATTGAAGGCAACTAATTATTATCGCAATAATTAAATATTCCTTGATCAATGCTCCAAATCCACTGATAGGATCCTATTAATTGTATTAGTTACCTGTGGGACCTATTTTTCTAATTCGCTGGACTTTTCTCCAACTCCTCTATTCACACTGGGAACGAGAGTAGGGCTGTGTCCCAAATAGTACCCTAATCCCTTGGTAGTGCATTTATTTTGACCAGGGCTGATAGTACGGAATAGGATGCCATTTGGGACGCAAGCTATGAGATATAATAATGTGTTAATTTAGTGTGATGAATGTTTCATGTTTTCTTCCGATTGTCTTGATTTTCCAATTAGTTGGGAAACGTCTGCTGCACCATTTGTTATCTAAGATGTTAATCACAAAGTTTAAAATGAATTACAAAACATCCCGTTTCTGTTCATAACACCCCCTTGCTGTTTCGGATGGCATGGGTTCCACCGCTGAAAAGTCCTGATAGTCAGTGTCTGTTGTGTTGTTATTTTACAATATTAGATATTGTGTTCCTTCCCAGCAAGCGTTCTTCCAAATCAGATTATTCTGCTCGGGGGGCAAATAAAACACAACCTCTCTAAAATTCCACTTCCATGAAAAATTATCATTGCTCTTTTATGTGGTGTGGTTGCTCTGGCAACATGAGTTAAGAGGAGAAACTACTGTACAGAATGATGCCTGTTTAACTTTATAGAATAGGGAATTGGAAAACCTCAGAGTTCAAATAAATACTAAATAGATAATCTAAAAGAAAAGATAACCATAACCTCATAAGAGAAAGTCAAATAGCTGTGTGGTAACCGCCACCATTTCATAACATAAATGCCACAGGTGTTTACATTCACAGCATCTGATAGACAACCGCTCCTCTGATTTGCGCCAGCATGCTTTAGAGAGATCAAAGCCTCCAGAATAACCACTACTTACCAATCTCACAGGCAAAGGATTTTAGTATGTTGTGAACAGTCGTTCCAGCCATCCAAACAACGTCATTACCCAGTCTATATATAGAACCATTTTTTAAATGTCATTACCCAGTCTATATATAGTTCAGTTTGTTATTAATGTCATTAGCCAGTCTATATATAGAACAGATTGTTAATGTCATTACCCAGTCTATATATAGAACAGTTTGTTAATGTCATTACCCAGTCTATATATAGAACAGATTGTTAATGTCATTACCCAGTCTATATATAGAACAGATTGTTAGATGTCATTACCCCAGTCTATATATAGAACAGTTTGTTATTAATGTCATTACCCAGTCTATATATAGAACAGTTTGTTAATGTCATTACCCAGTCTATATATAGAACAGTTTGTTAATGTCATTACCCAGTCTATATATAGAACAGTTTGTTATTAATGTCATTACCCAGTCTATATATAGAACAGTTTGTTAATGTCATTACCCAGTCTATATATAGAACAGTTTGTTAATGTCATTACCCAGTCTATATATAGAACAGTTTGTTAATGTCATTACCCAGTCTATATATAGAACAGTTTGTTAATGTCATTACCCAGTCTATATATAGAACAGATTGTTAATGTCATTACCCAGTCTATATATAGAACAGTTTGTTGGTTACAAAGACAAAGGATCACTCTCCTACCAAGAGAACAGTGTCTCAGTACACAGAGTGAACAGAGAGAACAGAGAGAACAGAGAACAGAGAGAACAGGGTGAACAGAGATAACAGGGTGAACAGAGAGAACAGGGTGAACAGAGATAACAGGGTGAACAGAGAGAACAGAGAGAACAGAGATAACAGGGTGAACAGAGAGAACAGGGAGAACAGAGAGAACAGAGAGAACAGAGATAACAGGGTGAACAGAGATAACAGGGTGAACAGAGAGAACAGAGATAACAGGGTGAACAGAGAGAACAGAGAGAACAGAGAGAACAGAGATAACAGGGTGAACAGAGAGAACAGAGAGAACAGAGAGAATAGAGATAACAGAGTGAACAGAGATAACAGGGTGAACAGAGATAACAGGGGTGAACAGAGAGAACAGGGTGAACAGAGATAACAGGGTGAACAGAGAGAACAGGGTGAACAGAGATAACAGGGTGAACAGAGAGAACAGGGGTGAACAGAGATAACAGGGTGAACAGAGAGAACAGGGTGAACAGAGAGAACAGGGTGAGACAGAGAGAACAGAGAACAGGGTGAACAGAGATAACAGGGTGAACAGAGATAACAGGGTGAACAGAGAGAACAGAGTGAACAGAGAGAACAGGGTGAACAGAGATAACAGGGTGAACAGAGAGAACAGGGTGAACAGAGAGAACAGGGTGAACAGAGATAACACCTACTCATTCAAGGGTTTTTCTTTATTTTTACTGTTTACATTGTAGAATAATAGTGAAGACATCAACACTATGAAATAACAAATATGGAATCATGTAGTAACCAAAAAATACTCTTGGCATTCTCTCAACCAGCTTCACCTGGAATGCTTTTCCCAACAGTCTTGAAGGAGTTCCCACATATGCTGAGCACTTGTTAGCTGCATTTCCTTCACTCTGACTCATCCCAAACCATCTCAATTGGGTTGAGGTCAGGGGATTGTGGAGGCCAGGTCATCTGATGCAGCACTCCATCACTCTCCTTCTTGGTAAAATAGCCCTTACACAGCCTAGAGGTGTGTTGGGTCATTGTCCTATTGAAAAACAAATGATAGTCCCACTAAGCCCAAATCAGATGGGAAGGCGTGTCGCTGCAGAATGCTGTGGTAGCCATGCTGTTAAGTGTACCTTGAATTCTAAATAAATCACAGACAGTGTCAACAGCAAAGCACCCCCACACCATAACACCTCCTCCTCCATGCTTTACGGTGGGAACTACACATGCAGAGATCATTTCGTTCACCCACACCGCGTCTCAGAAAGACACGGCGGTTGGAACCAAAAATCTCAAATTTGGACTCCAGACCAAAGGACAAATGTCCACTTGTCTAATGTCCATTTCTCGTGTTTCTTGGCCAAGCAGGTGTCTTCTTCTTATTGGTGTCCTTTAGTAGTGGTTTCTTTGCAGCAATTCGACCATGAAGGCCTGATTCACACAGTCCTCTCTGAACAGTTGATGTTGAGATTTGTCTCTGACTTGAACTCTGTGAAGCATTTATTTGGGCTGCAATTTCTGAGGCTAGTAACTCTAGTGAACTTATCCTCTGCAGAAGAGGTAACTCTGGGTCTTCCTTTCCTGTGGCGGTCCTCATGAGAGCCAGTTTCATCATAGCACTTGATTGGTTCTTGCGACTGCACTTGAATAAACTTTTAAAGTTCTTGAAATGTTCCTTATTGACTGACCTTCATGTCTTAAAGTAATGATGGACTGTCGTTTCTCTTGCTTATTTGAGCTGTTCTTGCCATAATATGGACTTGGTCTTTTACCAAATAGGGCTATCTTCTGTATACCAACTCTACCTTGTCACAACACAACTGATTGGCTCAAACGCATTAAGAAGGAAAGAAATTCCACAAATTAACTTTTAAGAAGGCACACCTGTTAATTGAAACGCATTCCAGGTGACTACCTCATGAAACTGGTTGAGAGAATGCCAAGAGTGTGCAAAGCTGTCATCAAGGCAAAGGGTGGCTATTTGAAGAATCTGAAATATAAAATATATTTTGATTTGTTTAACACTTTTTTTTGGTTACTACATGATTCCATATGTGTTATTTCATAGTTTTGATGTCTTCACTATTATCCTACATTGTAAAAAAATAGTACAAATAAAGAAAAACCCTTTAATGAGTAGGTGTGTCCAAACTTTTGACTGGTAGTGTATATATATTTTTCTGACCAAGTAAATGGTCACAAACACTTTATAGCCTCAAAACATGGTTCAAACTATATTTTTGATTGATCAATAGCTCTGTCTATGAATTTGAGAGCGGTTACTTTTTTTCAGCCCCATCCTCAGCTTTTTACAGAAACAGTGGTGGGGATGTGCTTTGTTATTGTTTCAACAGCGGATTGCCCCTTTAACCAAAGGTTGTAGATTGCCCCTTTAACCAAGGGTAAGTGGGTTACAGAGTAGAGAGTAATGCCATTTACATTTGGTTCAACCCATTTTGTCATTACACTGAATACACAAGGACATATTCAATTAATTTAGGTTCAAGTATGGGAATATAATGGTCTCTCTCTCTCTCTCTCTCTCTCTCTCTCTCTCTCTCTCTCTCTCTCTCTCTCTCTCTCTCTCTCTCTCTCTCTCTCTCTCTCTCTCTCTCTATGGTCGTATAATTGTCTCTCTCTCTCTTTCTCTCTCTCTCTCTCTCTCTCTCTCTCTCTCTCTCTCTCTCTCTCTCTCTCTCTCTCTCTCTCTCTATCTCTCTCTCTCTCTCTCTCTCTCTCTCTCTCTCTCTCTCTCTCTCTCCCTCTCTCTCTCTCTCTCTATGGTCGTATAATTGTCTCTCTCTCTCTTTCTCTCTCTATGGATTTATAATGTGAGTGACATCTTTCCCCCAGTGAGTGATATCTTTCCCCAGTGAGTGATATATTTCTCCCAGTGAGTGATATCTTTCCCCCGTGTAGCTCAGTTGGTAGAGCATGGCGCTTGCAACGCCAGGGTTGTGGGTTCGATTCCCACAGGGGGCCAGTATGAAAATGTATGCACTCACTAACTGTAAGTCGCTCTGGATAAGAGTGTCTGCTAAATGACTAAAATTTAAATATCTTCACCCAGTGAGTGATATCTTTGTCCAGTAAGTGACATCTTTCCCCCAGTGAGGGTTACCTTTCCCCCAGTGAGGGTTACCTTTCCCCAGTGAGTGATACCTTTCCCCCCATGAGTGACATCTTTCCCCCATTGAGTGACACCTTTCCCCAGTGAGTGACATCTTTCCCCCAGTGAGTGAAACCTTTCCCCCAGTGAGTGAAACCTTTCCCCCAGTGAGTGATACCTTTCCCCCAGTGAGTGATACCTTTCTGCCAGTGAGTGATACCTTTCCCCCATTGAGTGACATTTTCCCCCCAGTGAGGGTTACCTTTCCCCCATTGAGTGATACATTTCCCCAGTGAGGGTTACCTTTCCCCCAGTTGAGTGACATCTTTCCCCCAGTGAGTGATACCTTTCCCCCATTGAGTGACATTTTCCCCCCAGTGAGGGTTACCTTTCCCCCATTGAGTGATACATTTCCCCAGTGAGGGTTACCTTTCCCCAGTGAGTGACATCTTTCCCCAGTGAGTGATACCTTTCCCCCAGTGAGTGAAACCTTTCCCCCAGTGAGTGATACCTTTCCCCAGTGAGTGATACCTTTCTGCCAGTGAGTGATACCTTTCCCCAGTGAGTGACATCTTTCCCCCAGTGAGTGATACCTTTCCCCCAGTGAGTGATACCTTTCCCCCAGTGAGTGATACCTTTCCCCCAGTGAGTGATACCTTTCTCCCAGTGAGTAATACCTTTCCGCCAGTGAGTGATACCTTTCCCCCAGTGAGTGATATATTTCCTTCCTTCTCTTTCACCCCCTTTCTATATTTATTCTTCCTATGAAGTTGAATTTTGGGGCTTTGAAGTAGAGTCTCCGCTCCAACCCCCCTTTTTAAATCTCATCAACATCTCCTCTCCTCTCTCTCTCTCTCTCTCTCTCTGTCTCTCTCTCTCTCTCTCTCTCTCTCTCTCTCTCTCTCTCTCTCTCTCTCTCTCTCTCTCTCTCTCTCTCTCTCGTCTGGGCTTATAACGGTCAATACAGTTTTTCTCGATTGCTAAGACACATTTCTTGAAAGCTGCTCTCCTTTTCTCTTAACTGTGAACACAAAACCCAATTTTCAAGCTACATTCACAAAACCTCAGACTCTTCTTGCAAAACCAAACTTTCACCTCAAAACAGTTCAATCTGTGCTCAAAACTGAACTATGTTGTCAAATCGTGCCCCGAGTCAATCAAAATAAAAAACACTACTGAACAGTCACTAAACACTACGTAGAAAAATAGAAAACACAATGCTCAGGACATGAAGCTGGAGAAATAAATGTTTATTGTTCACTGTAGGCTAAATGCATGTTGCAAAACAAAAAAAAACTGTGCATTTAGCACTTGTACAAAAAGACAAAACAGAAATCTTGTGCATTTACATGTAGCACTTGTAAAAACAAACAGAAATCTTATGCGTTTGCCACTTGTGTACAGTAAGCCCATGTAAAAATAAAGTACAAAAATATACAAATAAGTGCATTACTCAGCCACAGCATCATGTCTCCGTACTGGGTCAGGCCACAGGACTTCATCCACATCACAGGCCCCATTTTGTCTGGCCAGGCAACGGGGGAAAAAACCCCTGGCATGCCGTATCCAGGCTTGGCATGCCTCCACACCTATGTCACCACAGGCAAGTCCCATGGCTTGCAGGAGATTTACCCTGGTGTAAGGTTGGCGTTCATATACCTTCCACCGCCATGAGGAGAATAATTCCTCAATGGGGTTTAGGAAAGGGGAGTACGGTGGAAGGCAAAGATTGATAAAACCTTGGTTCATATTGTACCACTCTCTAACCTGGAGGGCTCTGTGAAAACTCACATTGTCCCAAACAACAACATAGATGGGATGCTCATCCTGCTGCCTTAACAAAGCATCTCGCATGTGATTGAGGAAAATGAGGAGCTGGTGAGTGTTGTAGGGCCCCAGGTTGGCATTATAGTGGACAACCCCATGATTGCTGATGGCAGCACATAATGTGACATTGCCACCACGCTGCCCAGGAACACCAACAATGGCCCGATGGCCAATCACATTACGGACTCTCCTTCTCCTTTTGGTGAGATTAAACCCAGCTTCATCCATGTAGATGTATTGATGGGGTCTTTCCATTGCATCCAGTTGAAAAACCCTCTGTAGAAATAGATATAGTTTTGTAAGTGATATGGAAAAAGTGATTTAGGCCACTACAGTAAATCACTACTTAGAGTAATCAACATTGAATGTGTCTGGATATATGCCAACCTGTACATACTGGAATCTTTGCTCTTTGACTCTGTCTGAGTTGCGATCAAAGGGCACTCTGTATAGCTGTTTCATGCGCAGTCTGTTGCGCTTGAGGACACGATCAACAGTAGAGAGGCTGACACTGTTGATACCCTCAAAATTTAAATGGTCCTCAATGATCTTCTGCTGAATTTCGCTCAGTTTAATGGCATTGTTCTCACGGACCATATCAACAATTAGGGTCTCTTGGTGTGGGGAGAACATACCTGTCCTCCCACCCCCATGTGGCAGTCTTTCAATTCTACAAAAAGAGAACATGGAGTTACAAAAAATATACATGGAATACTAGGCCTACAAACAGTTAGACCAACCCTCCATTACAATACTACAGTACATTGGTACAGTGATGTACTGAAACATATATTTACTTACAGTATACTGTGGTACAGTATATAGTATGTCATACAGTAATTGCTGTCAACATTTACATACTGTACTATAATGTCAAAAAAAGGTAATTACCTGTTCTCTTCTCTAAATCTTCGGATTATGGTGGACACAGTGAATCTACTGATGTTTGGTTGTACCCTTTGTCCAGCCTCCCTCATGCTCATACCATGGACAAGAACATGGTCAATCACAGTAGCTGTGATTTCATCAGATATTACTGTTCTTTGTCTTCGCTGACCAGCTCGACCACCTCGACCTCCTCTCACACGAACTCTTCCTCTCAAATTTCTATCCATTGTAGGGCCTCACAAACCAGTGCTCTCTGAACTGGCTTACTGTATATGTTCCCTCACATCATTAGCCACAAGTGTGATCCATTTTGAGTTGTTGTGTTCAAGTGGTGACACCTGTGCTCTAATTGTGTTTGACTTTTGTCACCTGTGCTCACCATTATGCAGCACGGGTGCATCACAATGAAAATGTGTTGGCAAGTTATGTCTAAACAGGTGAAAAGTGCTTATGGTTTTGCCAAAAGAGTGATTGATTCAATCAGTGGGTTCAGGCAACTGAGCATTTGGTTCAGACAATAGGGTTTAGTGTTTTAGCAATTGAGAAAAACTGTAAACTGTGTTGTTAATGCAGGTCGCATAGGCTACAGTCATAAGTTACATTGTACATTATTTCCGATACAGCAATAATATATGCTTAATACCTCTGTCAATGTATCATTATTGTAAGTGACAACATGAAGGTAAAAACCTGAAGGGTAGTTATTGTCTGAGTCCCAAATATCACCATATGACCTACATAGTGCACTACATTTGACCAGGGCCCTATGGGGCACGACATAGGGAATAGGGTGGCATTTGGGATGCAGCCAGTCTTTCTTTTTCATTTTGCATCCTCCACTGAAGCTGCTCAATCTGTTACATGTTAATGATTATTGACTGTGATGCTCTTCTCTGACATCTTTCCCCCAGTGAGGGATTGCTTTCCCCCAGTGAGTGATATCTTTCCCCCAGTGAGTGATGTCTTTCCCCCAGTGAGTGATTTATTTCCACAGTGAGTGATATCTTTCCCCCAGTGAGTGATATCTTTCCCCCAGTGAGTGATATATTTCCCCCAGTGAGTGATTTCTTTCCCCCAGTGAGTGATATCAAATGTATGTACAGTGTGTCCTCTGTAGTGTTACCTATATCTGTCCTCTGTAGTGTTACCTATATCTGTCCTCTGTGGTGTTACCTATATCTGTCCTCTGTGGTGTTACCTATATCTGTCCTCTGTAGTGTTACCCATATCTGTCCTCTGTAGTGTTACCTATATCTGTCCTCTGTAGTGTTACCTATATCTGTCCTCTGTAGTGTTACCTATATCTGTCCTCTGTAGTGTTACCCATATCTGTCCTCTGTGGTGTTACCTATATCTGTCCTCTGTAGTGTTACCTATATCTGTCCTCTGTAGTGTTACCTATATCTGTCCTCTGTAGTGTTACCTATATCTGTCCTCTGTAGTGTTACCTATATCTGTCCTCTGTAGTGTTACCTATATCTGTCCTCTGTAGTGTTACCTATATCTGTCCTCTGTGGTGTTACCTATATCTGTCCTCTGTAGTGTTACCTATATCTGTCCTCTGTAGTGTTACCCATATCTGTCCTCTGTGGTGTTACCTATATCTGTCCTCTGTAGTGTTACCTATATCTGTCCTCTGTAGTGTTACCTATATCTGTCCTCTGTAGTGTTACCTATATCTGTCCTCTGTAGTGTTATCTATATCTGTCCTCTGTAGTGTTACCTATATCTGTCCTCTGTAGTGTTACCTATATCTATCCTCTGTAGTGTTACCTATATCTGTCCTCTGTAGTGTTACCTATATCTGTCCTCTGTAGTGTTACCTATATCTGTCCTCTGTAGTGTTACCTATATCTGTCCTCTGTAGTGTTACCTATATCTGTCCTCTGTAGTGTTACCTACTGTATATCTGTACAGTGCGTATCCACTGTAGTGTCACCGATATCTGTCCTCATATTTGATGAGCTTAATCAGAAGTTGTTAATGAAGTCTTCTCACTGACTTGAATAGATGATTAACTAAAATTGCAGCCAGGAGTTTTTTTAACAAATGAAACCAGGCAGGATTAGCACCCTACTAATCAAAACCACAAATGTTTAATTCATCAGAAGAGGAATTTGTGATTACAATGAGTGAGTGCCTATCAACCCTACAACCTCTTCTCTCTGTCTCAGCGTTTGTTTTGGAAAATACAGCGTTGTGTGAACCGCGCCCCCAATGGCATCCTATTCCCTACATAGTGCACTACTTTTGACCAGGGCCCAGTGCACTATGTAGGGAATAGGGTGCCGTTTGGGACGTATCGTGGGGCGTTTGCTACAGACTCAAAGCTGCTCCCGGCCAAGAGTGTTGTCGAGGTTCATTTCCTGGTGTTGGATTTGTAAATGTTTTCTTTTTTATCTGAGGTTTAGACCAGAAGGGAACTGAAAAGGTCACCACACTGTCACATTTTATCAGCAGAGACCAGTTTTACACCATGTCCTCCATTCAGGGAGGAGAGGGAACATACTCGCCATCATGTACACCTGTTTATATGCGGATGGAGAGAGAGAGAGGGGCAGAGTGTCATTACAGCCCCTGAGCAGAGAGAGAGGGAGAGTGTCATTACAGGCCCAGAGCAGAGAGAGAGGGAGAGTGTCATTACAGGCCCAGAGAGAGAGGGAGAGAGTGTCATTACAGGCCCAGAGAGAGAGGGAGAGTGTCCTTACAGGCCCAGAGAGCGAGGGAGAGTGTCATTACAGGGCCAGAGAGAGGGAGAGTGTCATTACAGGCCCAGAGCAGAGAGAGAGGGAGAGTGTCATTACAGGCCCAGAGAGAGAGAGGGAGAGTGTCATTACAGGCCCAGAGAGAGAGAGAGAGAGAGTGTCATTACAGGCCCAGAGAGAGGGAGAGTGTCATTACAGGCCCAGAGAGCGAGGGAGAGTGTCATTACAGGCCCAGAGAGAGGGAGAGTGTCATTACAGGCCCAGAGCAGAGAGAGAGGGAGAGTGTCATTACAGGCCCAGAGCAGAGAGAGAGGGAGAGTGTCATTACAGGCCCAGAGAGAGAGAGGGAGAGTGTCATTACAGGCCCAGAGAGAGAGAGAGAGAGTGTCATTACAGGCCCAGAGAGAGGGAGAGTGTCATTACAGGCCCAGAGAGAGAGAGAGAGGGAGAGTGTCATTACAGGCCCAGAGAGAGGGAGAGTGTCATTACAGGCCCAGAGAGAGAGAGAGAGAGGGAGAGTGTCATTACAGGCCCAGAGAGAGAGAGAGAGAGTGTCATTACAGGCCCAGAGAGAGGGAGAGTGTCATTACAGGCCCAGAGAGAGGGAGAGTGTCATTACAGGCCCAGAGAGAGGGAGAGTGTCATTACAGGCCCAGAGAGAGAGAGAGAGGGAGAGTGTCATTACAGGCCCAGAGAGAGAGAGAGAGAGAGTGTCATTACAGGCCCAGAGAGAGGGAGAGTGTCATTACAGGCCCAGAGAGAGAGAGAGAGAGAGTGTCATTACAGGCCCAGAGAGAGAGAGAGAGAGAGTGTCATTACAGGCCCAGAGAGAGAGGGAGAGGGAGAGTGTCATTACAGGCCCGGAGCAGAGCCCCCCTGTGATTCTGTGGGTCAGACTGTGATAGAATGTGGGTTTTTTACCGAAGAAGTCTGTTCTGTTGTTATCAAGTCAAAGCAGACAAAAAGATAAAGTGAAGTTCACAAGTTTAAGCTACTGGTATGTTGAGTTACTTTGATTGCTAGCATGAATATGAGGCTGCTGAAGGGCCATAATATGGCCATAAATGGGTGTGTCCCAAGGTGCACCCTATTTCCTTTTATAGGGCCCTATGGGGCTCTAGTCAATAGTAGTTCACTATACACTGAGTGTACAAAATATTAGGAATACCTACCCCTTTTGCCCTCAGAAAAGCCTCAATTCGCCGGGGCATGGACTCTACAAGGTGTCGAAAGCGTTCCACAGCAATGCTGGCCCATGTTCACTCCAATGCTTCCCACAGTTGTGTCAAGTTGGCTGGATGTCCTTTGGGTGGTGGACCATTCTTGATACATACAGGAAACTGTTGAGCGCGAAAAACCCAGCAGCATTGCAGTTCTTGACACACTCTAACCGGTGAACCTGGCACCTACTACCATACCCTGTTCAAATGCACTTAAATATTTTGTCTTGCCCATTCACCCTCTGAATGGCACACATACACAATCCATGTCTCAATTGTCTCAAGGCTTAAAAATCCTTCTTTAACCTGTCTCCTCCCCTACATTTACACTGATTGAAGGGGAGTTGACATCAATAAGGGATCATAGCTTTCACCTCGATTCACCTGGTCAGTCTGTGTCCTGTTAAGAGCAGGTGTTCCTAATGTTTTGTGCACTCAGTGTATCAGGAATATGGTTCATTTGGGAGTACGGGTGAAAACGTTTCAACACATTTTTTTTGTACAAAATAAAACATCCCAGTGCAGTTATCCCAAAACTATCACTAACAGGTCCCGATCACCATCATAAAGGAAACAATTATGAAACACATACCTAACGCAATAATGTTGTAACGTCAGTAGGAGGAGATATGATTTGACACGGGATATAAAGCGTTCCGCAAGTCATCTGTCACGGATCCCTCCGGTACCGCTGCTCATTCCGTTCACCAGTTCCGGAGGTCTACATCACAGGCTTTTTTTTTTTAGGCCTCACTGACATGGATCATTACCACCAACCCCGGACTGTCTTGTCTCATTACGCACACCTGGTTCCCATTTCCCCTGATTAGTATGTGTATATATGTGCTCTCTGTTCCCCATTGTCCTTGTCCATTATTGTCCCATGTCCGTGAGTACTGTGTATTATGCTCTTGTTTTTTACGGGTCTCGTCCTGTGTATTGTGTAGAGGTTACACCTCGCTCTTTGTTTTGGTTACATCCCCTTTTGTACATACAGTGGGGAGAACAAGTATTTGATACACTGCCGATTTTGCAGGTTTTCCTACTTACAAAGCATGTAGAGGTCTGTAATTTTTATCATAGGTATACTTCAACTGTGAGAGACGGAATCTAAAACAAAAATCCATAAAATCACATTGTATGATTTTTAAGTAATTCATTTGCATTTTATTGCATGACATAAGTATTTGATCACCTACCAACCAGTAAGAATTCCGGCTCTCACAGACCTGTTAGTTTTTCTTTAAGAAGCCCTCCTGTTCTCCACTCATTACCTGTATTAACTGCACCTGTTTGAACTCGTTACCTGTATAAAAGACACCTGTCCACACACTCATTCAAACAGACTCCAACCTCACCACAATGGCCAAGACCAGAGAGCTGTGTAAGGACATCAGGCATAAAATTGTAGACCTGCACAAGGCTGGGATGGGCTACAGGACAATAGGCAAGCAGCTTGGTGAGAAGGCAACAACTGTTGGCGCAATTATTAGAAAATGGAAGAAGTTCAAGATGACGGTCAATCACCCTCGGTCTGGGGCTCCATGCAAGATCTCACCTCGTGGGGCATCAATGATCATGAGGAAGGTGAGGGATCAGCCCAGAACTACACGGCAGGACCTGGTCAATGACCTGAAGAGAGCTGGGACCACAGTCTCAAAGAAAACCATTAGTAACACACTACGCCGTCATGGATTAAAATCCTGCAGCGCACGCAAGGTCCCCCTGCTCAAGCCAGCGTATGTCCAGGCCCGTCTGAAGTTTGCCAATGACCATCTGGATGATCCAGAGGAGGAATGGAAGAAGGTCATGTGGTCTGATGAGACAAAAATAGAGCTTTTTGGTCTAAACTCCACTCGCCGTGTTTGGAAAAAGAAGAAGGATGAGTACAACCCCAAGAACACCATCCCAACCGTGAAGCATGGAGGTGGAAACATCATTCTTTGGGGATGCTGTCACGATCGTCATAATGATTGCACCAAGGCGCAGCGTGATATGCGTACATCTTTTTAATAGTGTACTGGCAACACGATACAAAATACAAAACAACCAAACGAAACGTGAAGTCCTCGGTTAACAATACAAACCAACACGGAACAAGATCCCACAAAAGACAAGTGTACAAAAGGCTGCCTAAGTATGGTTCCCAATCAGAGACAACAAGCAACAGCTGATACTCGTTGCCTCTGATTGAGAACCACCCCGGCCAACCTAGAAAACACATGAACTAGAAACTGAACATAGAACACAAAACATAGACCCTACACACCCTGGCTCAACATATAAGAGTCCCCAGAGCCAGGGCGTGACAGTACCCCCCCCCCAAAGGCGCGGACTGCGACCGCGCCAACATAGACCCAACAGGGGAGGGGCCGGGTGGGCATTCCGCCTCGGAGGCGGATCCGGCTCCGGGCGTGACCACCACCCTCTAACAACCCCCCCGTAGCGCCCCTGGTCTGGTCCCGCTGGCTGGAGCTGGACTGGACATCGGTGGTGCGTATTGCTTAGGCTCCGGTGTGGAGCAGCTGACCGGTACCTGACCAGGCACCGGTGAAACAGGCACGGGCTGTGCCGGACTGACGACGCGCACCACAGGCTTGGTGTGGGGAGCAGGGACGGGCCGGACTGGGCTGGCGACGCGCTCCATAGGCTTGGTGCGGGGAGCAGGAACAGGCCGGGCCAGGCTGGTGACGCGCACCATTGGCGTGGTGCGAGGGGCAGGAACAGGCCGGGCCGGGCTGGCGACGCGCACCATAGGCTTGGTGCGTGGGGCAGGAACAGGCCGGGCCGGGCTGGCGACGCGCACCACAGGCTTGGTGCGAGGGGCAGGAACAGGCCGAACCGGGCTGGCGACGCGCACCACAGGCTTGGTGTGAGGGGCAGGAACAGGCCGGACCGGGCTGGCGACGCGCACCACAGGCTTGGTGCGGGAAGCAGGAACAGGCCGGGCCAGGCTGACGACGCGCACCATTGGCTTGGTGCGGGGAGCAGGAATGGGCCGGACCGGGCTGACGAAGCGCACCATTGGCTTGGTGCGGGGAGCAGGAACAGGCCAGGCCGGGCTGGCGACGCGCACCATAGGCTTGGTGCGGGGAGCAGGAACAGGCCGGGCCAGGCTGGCGACGCGCACCATTGGCTTGGTGCGAGGGGCAGGAACAGGCCGGGCCGGGCTGGTGACGCGCACCATAGGCTTGGTGCGAGGGGCAGGAACAGGCCGGGCCGGGCTGGCGACGCGCACCACAGGCTTGGTGCGAGGGGCAGGAACAGGCCGGACCGGGCTGGCGACGCGCACCACAGGCTTGGTGCGGGGAGCAGGAACAGGCCGAACCGGGCTGTGGAGACGGACTGGAGGTCTGGAGCGAAGAGCTGACACAACCCGTCCTGGCTGAATGCCTATTTTTACACACTCTGTGTGAGGCATCAGCACAGGACGTACAGGGCTGTGTACTCGTACTGGCACTACAGCACGTGACACTGGCGCAGGATATCCGGGACCGAGGAGGGGTACTGGAGGCCACGAGCGTTGAGCCGGCACACTCCGTCCTGGCTGCATGCATACCTTAGCACGACACGTGCGTGGTGCTCGCACAGGACGTACCGGACTGTGCCGGACCACTCGCGGCACAGTACGCAGCTCCGCATACCTCGGAACCTGCCCAGTCTCACACTGCCTAGCCTGAGTACGGGGAGTTGGCTCTGCTCTACCTCTAGGCTCCGCCAACCTCCCTTCCAGCCCCCCAAACCCGGTGGCCTCCTCTCCTAATCCCCAAACTCGCCCTGTAGCTGCCTCCAGCAGCCCCGTCGTCCATGCCGTGTGCCCCCCCCAAAAAAATTATTGGGGTTGCCTCTTGCGTGTCCGACGTCGACCTGGTTGGCGCCGCTGCTCCTCTCTATGGCGCGCCTCCACCGTCTCCTCCCACGGACGGCGATCCATTCCGGCCTGTATTTCCTCCCAAGTCCAGGACCCCTGCCCGTCCAAGATCTCCTCCCAAGTCCAGGCTGTCACGATCGTCATAATGATTGGACCAAGGCGCAGCGTGATATGCGTACATCTTTTTAATAGTGTACTGGCAACACGATACAAAATACAAAACAACCAAATGAAACGTGAAGTCCTCGGTTAACAACACAAACCAACACGGAACAAGATCCCACAAAAGACAAGTGCACAAAAGGCTGCCTAAGTATGGCTCCCAATCAGAGACAACAAGCAACAGCTGATACTCGTTGCCTCTGATTGAGAACCACCCCGGCCAACCTAGAAAACACATGAACTAGAAACTGAACATAGAACACAAAACATAGACCCTACACACCCTGGCTCAACATATAAGAGTCCCCAGAGCCAGGGCCTGACAGATGCTTTTCTGCAAAGGGGACAGGACAACTGCACCGTATTGAGGGGAGGATGGATGGGGCCATGTATCGCGAGATCTTGGCCAACAACCTCCTTCCCTCAGTAAGAGCATTGAAGATGGGTCATGGCTGGGTCTTCCCGCATGACAACGACCCGAAACTAATACTTATGTCATGCAATAAAATGAAAATTAATTACATAAAAATTATACAATGTGAATTTTTGGATTTTTGTTTTAGATTCCGTCTCTCACAGTTGAAGTGTACCTATGATAAAAATTACAGACCTCTACATGCTTTGTAAGTAGGAAAACCTGCAAAATCCCCGGGGAAAACAAGTATTTGATACACTGCCGATTTTGCAGGTTTTCCTACTTACAAAGCATGTAGAGGTCTGTAATTTTTATCATAGGTACACTTCAACTGTGAGAGACGGAATCTAAAACAAAAATCCAGAAAATCACATTGTATGATTTTTAAGTAATTAATTTGCATTTTATTGCATGACATAAGTATTTGATCACTTACCAACCAGTAAGAATTCCGGCTCTCACAGACTTGTTAGTTTTTCTTTAAGAAGCCCTCCTGTTCTCCACTCATTACCTGTATTAATTGCACCTGTTTGAACTCGTTACCTGTATAAAAGACACCTGTCCACACACTCAATCAAACAGACTCCAACCTCTCCACAATAGCCAAGACCAGAGAGCTGTGTAAGGACATCAGGGATAAAATTGTAGACCTGCACAAGGCTGGGATGGGCTACAGGACAATAGGCAAGCAGCTTGGTGAGAAGGCAACAACTGTTGGCGCAATTATTAGAAAATGGAAGAAGTTCAAGATGACGGTCAATCACCCTCGGTCTGGGGCTCCATGCAAGATCTCACCTCGTGGGGCATCAATGATCATGAGGAAGGTGAGGGATCAGCCCAGAACTACACGGCAGGACCTGGTCAATGACCTGAAGAGAGCTGGGACCACAGTCTCAAAGAAAACCATTAGTAACACACTATGCCGTCATGGATTAAAATCCTGCAGCGCACGCAAGGTCCCCCTGCTCAAGCCAGCGCATGTCCAGGCCCGTCTAAAGTTTGCCAATGACCATCTGGATGATCCAGAGGAGGAATGGGAGATGGTCATGTGGTCTGATGAAACAAAAATAGAGCTTTTTGGTCTAAACTCCACTCGCCGTGTTTGGAGGAAGAAGAAGGATGAGTACAACCCCAAGAACACCATCCCAACCGTGAAGAATGGAGGTGGAAACATCATTCTTTGGGGATGCTTTTCTGCAAAGGGGACAGGACGACTGCACCGTATTGAGGGGAGGATGGATGGGGCCATGTATCGCGAGATCTTGGCCAACAACCTCCTTCCCTCAGTAAGAGCATTGAAGATGGGTCGTGGCTGGGTCTTCCAGCATGACAACGACCCGAAACACACAGCCAGGGCAACTAAGGAGTGGCTCCGTAAGAAGCATCTCAAGGTCCTGGAGTGGCCTAGCCAGTCTCCAGACCTGAACCCAATAGAAAATATTTGGAGGGAGCTGAAAGTCTTTATTGCCCAGCGACAGCCCCAAAACCTGAAGGATCTGGAGATGGTCTGTATGGAGGAGTGGGCCAAAATCCCTGCTGCAGTGTGTGCAAACCTGGTCAAGACCTACAGGAAACGTATGATCTCTGTAATTGCAAACAAAGGTTTCTGTACCAAATATTAAGTTCTGCTTTTCTGATGTATCAAATACTTATGTCATGCAATAAAATACAAATTAATTACTTAAAAATCATACAATGTGATTTTCTGGATTTTTGTTTTAGATTCCGTCTCTCACAGTTGAAGTGTACCTATGATAAAAATTACAGACCTCTACATGCTTTGTAAGTAGGAAAACCTGCAAAATCGGCAGTGTATCAAATACTTGTTTTCCCCGGGGATTTTGCAGGTTTTCCTACTTACAAAGCATGTAGAGGTCTGTAATTTTTATCATAGGTACACTTCAACTGTGAGAGACGGAATCTAAAACAAAAATCCAAAAATTCACATTGTATAATTTTTATGTAATTAATTTTCATTTTATTGCATGACATAAGTATTAGTTTCGGGTCGTTGTCATGCGCCTGTTGTCAAATCATTATACAACGTGACAGAATAATCAACCCATAAAAATGGAGACAGCGGGAAAGAATGAGCTGGCGACCATCGTAGAGACAGTCCAACATCACAAGGACTGTCTCTCCAGACTCGGCAGCGCCGTGGACAGCGTGCTGGCAAACATCCTGCGGTTGAAGGGGGAATAGCAGTCCCTCCAGTCTCCAGCACTGGTTCTGGCACCAGCCCCCACACCACCACTACCTGCCTCCGTTCCATCTGAGACAGTCCGCGGAATACCCCTGTCCCTCCCGGAGTGCTTTGACGGTGCGCCAACGAAATGCAAGGAATTCCTTCTGCAATGTGACCTGTACCTCGCTCGCTGCGCCGAGGCTGTCTCCGGGAGAGACAGGGTTGCCACAGTTATCTCTGCACTGACCGGACGGGCCCTGGACTGGGGTGCCGCGGTTTGGGAAACGGGCGGACCCGAGGTCGAGTCCTACGAGCGCTTCAACCTCCTATTAAGCCAGGGATCTAGGACCGCCTCGGAGTTCGCCCTGGAGTTCCGGACCATTGTGGCCTCCATCGGATGGAACGAGTCGGCTCCGGTCACCGTGTTCAACCTGTCACTTGACCAGCTCATCAGCATGGCATTCCGGTTGGAGAACCTCCTGTGGTCCGGACGAAGACCTGCGCGGAATCCAGAGCCCATGGCTACACCTGTTCTGTGGCCAGAGCCGATGGAGGTGGGCTCTGCACGTTTGCCCAAGGCAGAGCGTAGGAGAAGGAGGAATCTGGACCTCTGCTCCTATGGTGGAGAAAGGGGTCATTTCTCCCCGACCTGCCCTCTATCCACTAATAGGCGAGGAGGTGACAAGCCAGGGAATTCACCCTGCTCCAACCCAGGCAGAGGAGAGGCAGGAAGAGGAGACCCCCATCATCCCTACATTCCGTATCATCGCGCCAGCGTACGGTCCCGCACCTGAACAGTGTCCGGAGAACCGCGCCCATGTGCCCACGGGTGTGCATGACTGCCTCCTTTCCTGGGCGCACACGGCGCCTGTGTCGGGTCATCCTGGGATAGGCCGTACCATCGCCTGCCTGACTGAGAAGTACTGGTGGCCCACCTTGGCTAGGGATGTCCAGGTTTACATCTCTTCCTGCTCCATCTGCGCCCAGTCTAAGATACCCAGACACCTCCCTTATGGAAAGCTCCTTCCCCTGCCGGTTCCACAAAGACCCTGGTCTCACCTCTCGGTGGACTTTGTAACTGACCCTCCCCCCTCCCAGGGGAACACCACCGTTCTCGTCGTTGTGGACCGGTTTTCAAAAGCTTGTCATCTCCTTCCTCTGCCTGGGCTCCCGTCAAACCACCGAGGCTCTTTGTAATCACGTCTTCCGGCACTACGGGATCCCGGAGGACATTGTGTCAGACCATGGTCCTCAGTTCACCTCACGCATATGGAAAGCGTTCATGGAACGCCTGGGGGTCACGGTCAGTCTCACCTCCGGGTACCGTCCTCAAGCTAATGGTCAGGTGGAGGGGGTCAATCAGGAAGTGGGAAGGATCCTGAGGTGTTACTGTCAGGACCGGCCGGGGGAGTGGTCGGATTTTCTACCTTGGGCTGAGTACACTCAGAATTCCCTCCGCCACTCCTCCACTAACCTCACTCCTTTCCAGTGCATGTTCGGGTATCAGCCGGCCCTGGCACCTTGGCATCCGAGCCAGACCAAGGCCCCTGCGGTGGACGAGTGGTATCGGTGCGCTGAAGAGATCTGGAACGCTGCGCACACTCGTCTCCAGCGGGCAGTGTGTCGGCACACTTCAGTGAGGCGCCTGTTTTCTCTCCAGGCGACCGGGTCTGGCTCTCCACCCGGAACCTGCCCCTCCGCTTAACCTGCCGGAAGCTGAGCCAGTGGTTTGTGGGGCCGTTTAAAGTCCTGAGGAGGGTTAATGAGATAACGTACCGTTTGCAACTCCCTGCTGATTAACGCATTAACCCGACTTTTCATGTGTCTCTCTTCAGGCCAGTGTTGCCTGGTCATCTCACTGAGGCTGAACCCAGTGACGCCCCGCCTCGTCCTCTGGACATCGAGGGTGGCCCGGCATACTCGGTCCTTGAAGTCCTGGATTCGAGGTGTCGGGCGGGGTGTCTCCAGTACCTCATCGACAGGGAAGGGGTACGTCCCAGAGGAGCGGTGCTAGGGTTCCTGCGGTGGACATCCTGGACGCTTCGCTGACCGGGGATTTTCACCGTCGGCGCCCTGACCCGACCCACACCGCGTCCCTGTGGTCGTCCCCGAGGCCAGTGTCGTCCCACTGCTGGTGCACTTGGTCTCCCATGGGCCATTTGGGATGCAGCCTAAGCACTTGATCTCACATTCTCCAGTACACTAACCCTCCAATTTTGCATGGGATTGATATCAAAAAGTTTCCTTGAACTCTTAACCTGTCTTATGTAAATGAGTTCACCGTTTACTGAATAAGCTATCTTATGATTTTGATGCAGTAACATGTTTATAGGAGGCAACTGTAATTCCTTGATATTTCATCAGTATCTATTTGCATCATTAGGGAGATGGAGAAGAGGATGAATCATTGATAGCACTGATGCCACCTTTATCCGCCCTCCTTACTTACCAACACAGGAAACACACCAGTCCGACCAACCACAGGGGAGAACACTTACACATACCCTCTCTCTCTCTCTCTCTCTCTCTCTCTCTCTCTCTCTCTCTCTCTCTCTCTCTCTCTCTCTCTCTCTCTCTCTCTCTCTCTCTCTCTCGCTCTCTCTCTCTCTCTCTCTCTCTCTCTCTCTCTCTCTCTCTCTCCTCTCTATTCAATTCAAAGGGCTTTATTGGTATTGTCAAAGCAAGTGAAATAGATAATAAACAAAAGTGATATAAACAATAAAAAATGAACAGTAAACATTACACTCACAAAAGTTCCAAAGGAATAGAGACATTTCAAATGTCGCATTATGGCTATATACAGTGTTGTAACGATGTGCAAATAGTTAAAGTCCAAAAGGGATATTTTAGTTTTTTCTCATGATTTGGTTGGGTCTAATTGTGTTGCTGTCCTGGGGCTCTGTTTGTGTTTGTGAACAGAGCCCCAGGACCAGCTTGCTTAGGGGACTCTTCTCCAGTTTCATCTCTCTGTAGTTGATGGCTTTGTTATGGAAGGTTTGGGAATCGCTTCCTTTTAGGTGGTAGTAGATTTTAATGGCTCTTTTCTGATTCTGCTCTGCTTGCATTATTTGGTGTTTTACGTTGTACACTGAGGATATTTTTGCAGAATTCAGCATACAGAGTCTCAATTTGGTGTTTGTCCCATTTTGTGAATTATTGGTTGGTGAGCGGACCCCAGACCTCACAACCATAAAGGGCAATTGGTTGTATAACTGAGTCAAGTATTTTTAGCCAGATCCTAATTGGTATGTCAAATTTTGTGTTCCTTTTGATGCCGTAGAAGGCCCTTCTTGCCTTGTCTCTCAGGTCGTTCACAGCTTTGTGGAAGTTACCTGTGGCACTGATGTTTAGGCCGAGGTCTGTATAGTTTTTTGTGTGCTCTAGGGCAACAGTGTCTAGATGGAATTTGTATTTGTGGACCTGGCAACTGGACCTTTTTTAGAACACCATTACTTTTGTCTTACTGAGATTTACTGTTAGGGCGCAGGTCTGACAAAATCTGTGCAGAAGATCTAGGTGCTGCTGTAGGCCCTCCTTGGTTGGGGAAAGAAGCACCAGATCATCAGCAAACAGTAGGCATTTGACTTCAGATTCTAGTAGGGTGAGGCTGGGTGCTGTAGACTGTTCTAGTGCCCTCGCCAATTTGTTGATATATATGTTGAAGAGGGTGGGGCTCAAGCTGCATCCCTGTCTCACCCCATGACCCTGTGGAAAAAAATGTTTGTTTGTTTTTTGCCAATTTTAACAGCACACTTGTTGTTTGTGTACATGAATTTTAGAATTCGTTATGTTTTTCCGCCAACACCGCTTTCCATCAATTTGTAAAGCAGACCCTCATGCCAAATTGAGTCAAAAGCTTTTTTTAAATCAACAAAGCATGAGAAGACTTTGCCTTTGTTTTGGTTTGTTTGTCAATTAGGGTGTGCAGGGTGAATACGTGGTCTGTTTTGGTAAATTTGGTAAAATGCCAATTTGTCAATTGCTCAGTACATTGTTTTCACTGAGGAAATGTAAGAGTCTGCTATTAATGATAATGCAGAGTAATCTCCCAAGGTTGGTGATGACGCATATCCAATGGTAGTTATTGGCGTCAAATTTGTCTCCACTTTAGTGGATTGGAGTGATCAGTCCTTGGTTCCAAATATTGGGGAAGATGCCAGAGCTGAGGATTATCTTAAAAAGTTTAAGTATAGCCAATTGGAATATGTGGTCTGTAAATGTTATCATTCTATTTAGGATACCATCAACACTACATGCCTTTTGGGGTTTGTATTTTGTCCTGTAGTTCAGTCAATGTAATTGGAGAATCCAGTGGGTTCTGGTTGTTTTTAAAAGTTGATTCTAATATTTGTATTTGATCATTTACAGTTGAAGTCGAAAGATTACATACACCTTAGCCAAATACATTTAAACTCAGTTCTTCACAATTCCTGACATTTAATCCTAGTAAAAATTCCCTGTCTTAGGTCAGTTAGGATCACCACTTTATTTTAAGAATGTGAAATGTCAGAATAATAGTACAGAGAATGATTTATTTCAGCTTTTATTTCTTTCATCACATTCCCAGTGGGTCAGAAGTTTACATACACTCAATTAGTATTTGGTAGCATTGCCTTTAAATTGTTTAACTTGGGTCAAACGTTTCGGGTAGCCTTCCACAACCTTCCCACAATAAGTTGAGTGAATTTCTTCCTGACAGAGCTGGTGTAACTGAGTCAGGTTTGTAGGCCTCCTTGCTCGCACTTGCTTTTTCAGTTCTGCCCACATATTTTCTATAGGATTGAGGTCATGGCTTTGTGATGGCCACTCTAATACCTTGACTTTGTTGTCCTTAAGCCATTTTGCCACATCTTTGGAAGTATGCTTGGGGTCATTGTCCATTTGGAAGACTCATTTAAGACCAAGCTTTAACTTCCTGACTGATGTTTTGAGATGTTGCTTCACTGTTGGGATGGAGTTCTTCGGCTTGCAAGCAACCCCCTTTTTCCTCCAAACATAACGATGGTCATTATGGCCAAACAGTTCAATTTTGTTTCATCAGACCAGAGGACATTTCTCCAAAAAGTACGATCTTCGTCCCCATGTGCAGTTGCAAACCGTAGTCTGGCTTTTTTTATGGTGGATTTGGAGCAGTGGATTTTTCCTTGCTGAGCGGCCTTTCAGGTTATGTCGATATAGGACTCGTTTTACTGTGGATATAGATACTATTGTACCTGTTTCCTCCAGCATCTTCACAAGATCCTTTGCTGTTGTTCTGGGATTGATTTGCACTTTTCTTACCAAACTACGTTCATCTCTAGGAGACAGAACGTGTCTCCTTCCTGAGCGGTATGATGGCTGCGTGGTCCCATGATGTTTATACTTGCGTGCTATTGTTTGTACAGATAAACGTGGTACCTTCAGGTGTTTGGAAATTGCTCCCAAGGATGGACCAGACTTGTGGAGGTCTACAATTTATTTTCTGAGGTCTTAGCTGATTTCTTTTGATTTTCCCATGATGTCAAGCAAAGAGGCACTGAGTTTGAAGGTAGGCCTTGAAATACATCCACAGGTACACTTCCAATTGACTCAAATGATGTCAATTAGCCTATCAGAAGCTTCTAAAGCCATGACATCCATTTCTGGAAGTTTCCAAGCTGTTTAAAGGCACAGTCAACTTAGTATATGTAAACTTCTGACCTACTGGAATTGTGATACAGTGAATTATGAGTGAAATAATCTGTCTGTAAACAATTGTTGTAGATGTCGTAACCGACTTGCCAAAACTATAGTTTATTAACAAGAAAGGTGTGGAGTTGTTGAAAAACTAGTTTTAATGACTCCAACCTAAGTGTATGTAAACTTCCGACTTCAACTGTATATGTTTTTGCTGTTTTTTCATTGTTATAGAGCCAAAAAGATTGGAGAAGTGGTTTATCCATACATCTCCGTTTTTGGATAGATAACTCTTTGTGTTGTTTGTTTAGTGTGTTCAAATTTTCCCAGAAGTGGTTAGAGTCTATGGATTCTTCAATTACATTGAGCTGATTTCTGACGTGCTGTTCCTTCTTTTTTCCGTAGTGTGTTTCTGTATTGTTTTAGTGATTCACCATAGTCAAGGCGTAGGCTCAGGCTCAGCTTTTCTGGGTCTCAATGTTTTTGTTTGGATAGGTTTCTCAATTTATTTTATGGTTTTTGCATTCTTCATCAAACCATTTGTCATTGTTACTCATTTTCTTAGGTTGCTTGCTTTACATTTTTAGATTTGATAGGGAAGCTGAGAGGTCAAATAGACTGGTTAGGTTTTCTACTGCGAAGTTTACACCTTCACTGTTACAGTGAAACGTTTTGTTCAGGAAATTGTCTAGAAGGGATTGAATTTGTTGTTGCCTATTTGTTTTTTGGTAGGTTTCTACACTACTTTCCTCCAATCTGTAGCATTTCTTAGTATTATGCAGTTCCTTTGGCTTTGATGCCTTATGATTGAGTATTGCTCTGTTCAAGAAGACTGTGATTTTGCTGTGATCTGATAGGGGTGTCAGTGGGATGACTGTGAACGCTCTGGGAGACGTTGAGTTGAGGTCAGTGATAACGGAATCTACAGCACTACTGAGCTGTAGGTTACCATTGGCTATGTACAGACCCAGCGTGTGACAGAGCTGCAGGAGTTGTTTGTTGTTTTGTCATAGTTGTGTCTAGGGGGGCATATTTGGGAGGGAATGCTGTCACCTCCAGGTAGGTGTTTCTCCCCCTGGTAGGCTAAGAGTGTCAGATTCTTGTCCAGTTCTTTAATTTAGGTCACCACAGACTAGTACATGTCCCTGGGCCTGGAAACGGTTGATCTCTCCCTCTAGGATGGAGAAGCTGTCTTCATTAAAGTATGGGGATTCTAGTGGGGGGAATATAGATAGCACACAGGAGGACATTTTTCTCTGTTGAGATAATTTCCTTTTGAATTTCTAACCAGATGTAAAATATCCCTGTTTTGACTAATTTAATAGAGTGGGTTAGGTCTGCTCTATACCAAATTAGTATACCCCCTGAGTCTCTTCCCTGTTTCACACCTGGTAGTTTGGTGGATGGGACTACCAGCTCTCTGTAACCTAGAGGGCAACCAGTGGGTCCATCTCCTCTATACCATGTTTCTTGTAGGATGACAATGTCTGTATTTCTGATTTTGTTGAAGTTCAGGTTCCTGCTCTTTAGGCCAAAGACAGATGACCTCAGGCCTTGGATATTCCAGGATGAGCTAGTGAAGGCTTTGTGTTCCATAAAGTGTCCAATGTTGTTAGTCGCGGGGTTTGGCCTCAGACCAGTATGCGTGAGCAGAGCCTGCTGAGCATCTGATACATGCCATTGGATTGGGCTAGTGTAAGAGTGAGGGTCCCGCAGGTCTGGGAGAGTGTCTCGCTGGTCTGGGCGGGGTGTCTGTTGATCTGTTGCTCCTGTGTGAGGTGTTGGGTCTGCGGTTGAGGGCGATGTCCTTTAGGGTCCGGGCGAAGGTGGGCACTGCTGCCTTGTACAGGTGGACCTGGTCGTAAAGTCTGTTAAAGTCCAGGGTGGAGTGGTGGGCCAGATAAACATTTGGTTTTGAGGCACAGTCACAGGAAATAGTTGCGTTTGTTAGCAGGGTGGAAGTCTTTTCGTGGTAGCAGGGTGGAGATAACCACTTGTGCGTTGGGGAAAGTAGAGCTTTTTCAATCACTCCCTTGAGTGCTGTGGCCACCCTTTCCTGCTCTGTTCTCAGGTCGTTTGTGCCTGTGTGTGTTACTATGTGGCTGGGTGATCCTAGTCGGTCCTCAGACAGAAGGTCTAGGGCGCGCTGAGTGTTTGGACACCAGAGTTTAGACACTGTGTGTTTGGGAAAAAGTTTATTTTCTTGTATATATTTCCCGTTTGAGTCCATAAGGAGTACAATCTGTGGCTTGTGTGTGTCCTCAGTGGGTGTGGGGGGGTCGTCAGGAGGGCTATCAGGGGGGCTGACAGGGGGGGTGCTAAGATGGGATGGGGTCCCCTGGGCTTGGGGTTTTTCATTTATCTGTCCTGCTGTGATGTCGAGGCTATGGTCAGGATCTGAGGTGGGCTTTTCTGCTGGCTTCTCTGCGGGGGTGGCCAGCTCTCTCATGGGTTGTTCTCTGTCGCACGTCATCTTTCTCACCTTCTCCTCCAGCACTCTCACCTTCTCCTCCATCTTTCTCACCTTCTCCTCCAGCACTCTCACCTTCTCCTCCAGCACTCTCACCTTCTCCTCCAGCACTCTCACCTTCTCCTCCAGCACTCTCACCTTCTCCTCCAGCACTCTCACCTTCTCCTCCAGCACTCTCCTCTCCTCCTCTAGTGTTCTTCTCCTGCCGCTGGGCCTTCTTCTTCCGCTCCTGCTCTTTCTCCTGTTGATGTTGTCTCACAACAGTCCAGAGTGCAGACATGTCTCTTTCCCCCTCCAGCTCTCCGGGTCTGGTTGAGGGGGTGTTGTTTTGTTGTCATAGTAACTTCACTCTGCCTGGCAGGGAGCAGGGTGAATATGCAGTAGTCATTGTAGTAACTTCACTCTGCCTTGCAGGGAGCAGTGTCAGGATGCTGATGTGGATGTGGTGTAGGAATCAAGCGCAGGACACAGAAGCTTTGTCTAACCAGACTTTACTAGACGACAAAAAATAACAAAACGGGCCTCAACAAACCCGGAGGCGAACGATTACGCAACAGTGCGTAAAACACCAAAATAATGATAGCGCACGAAAACAGTGCGACGGTCCTAAACAAGCAGTAGGCAAAAGGACAGCACCAAAAGACAGGCGGAACAATTACACACAACACACGACTAACAAACGAGAAACTTATAGGATACATAATTAACACTAAAAGGAAACAGGTGTACAAAGAAGACAAAACCAAACAAACATCGATAACATACAACGGTGGTAACTAGTACTCCGGGGACGACGACCGCCGATGCCTGCCCGAGCAAGGAGGAGGAGCAGCCTCGGCCGAAACCGTGACAGTACCCCCCCCTTGACGCGCGGCTCCAGCTGTGCGCCGACCCCGGCCTCGGGGACGACCAGGAGGACTCGGAGCAGGGCGCGTGGGATGACCACGGTGGAACTCAGTCAGGAGAGACGGGTCTAAGATGTCCCTCCTCGGCACCCAGCACCGTTCCTCCGGGCCGTACCCCTCCCACTCCACGAGATATTGGAGACCCCCCATCCGACGTCTCGAATCCAAGATGGACCGAACTGTGTACGCCAGGGCCCCCTCGATGTCCAGTGGGGGCGGAGGAGTCTCTCCAATCTCACAGTCCTGGAGTGGACCAGCTACCACCGGCCTGAGAAGAGACACATGGAACGAGGGGTTAACGTGATAATCAATAGGCAGTTGTAACCTGTAACACACCTCGTTCAGTCTCCTCAGGACTTTAAAAGGCCCCACAAACTGCCGACCCAGCTTCCGGCAGGGCAGGCGGAGGGGCAGGTTTCTGGTCGAGAGCCAGACTCGATCTCCAGGTGCGTACACCGGACCCTCACTGCGGTGGAGATCGGCGCTCGCCTTTTGTCGACGGATGGCCCGCTGCAGATGGACGTGTGCAGCGTTCCACGTCTCCTCCGAGCGCCGCACCCACTCATCCACCGCAGGGGCTTCGATCTGGCTCTGATGCCATGGTGCCAGAACCGGCTGGTACCCCAACACACATTGGAAAGGGTTTAGGTTGGTGGAGGAGTGGCGGAGAGAGTTCTGTGCCATCTCTGCCCAGGGGATATACCTCGCCCACTCCTCCGGCCGGCCCTGGCAATACGACCTCAGAAACCTACCCACATCCTGCTTCACTCGTTCTACCTGCCCATTACTCTCTGGGTGGTACCCCGAGGTAAGGCTCACCGAGACCCCCAAACGCTCCATGAACGCCCTCCAGACTCTAGAGGTGAACTGGGGACCTCGATCAGACACTATATCCTCGGGTACCCCGTAGTGCCGAAAGACGTGGGTGAATAGTGCCTCAGCGGTCTGTAGGGCAGTAGGGAGACCCGGCATTGGGAGGAGACGACAGGCCTTAGAGAACCGATCCAGAACGACCAGTATAGTGGTATTTCCCTGAGAGGGGGGAAGGTCTGTAACAAAATCTACCGAGAGGTGAGACCATGGTCGTTGTGGAATGGGCAGGGGTTGTAACTTCCCCCTGGGCAGGTGTCTAGGCGCCTTACACTGGGCGCACACCGAGCAGGAGGAGACATAAACCCTCACATCCCTGGCTAACGTTGGCCACCAGTACCTAGCGCTAAGACAGTGCACTGTCCAGCCAATACCTGGATGTCCAGAGGAGGGGGACGTGTGAGCCCAATAAATCAGTCGATCCCGAACCTCGAGCGGAACGTGCGTCCGACCCACAGGACACTGTGGAGGACTAGGGTCGGTACGCAACGCCCGCTCGATTTCCGCATCGACCTCCCACACTACCGGTGCCACCAGACACGACTCCGGCAGTATGGGAGTGGGCTCAATGGACCTCTCCTCTGTGTCATACCGCCGGGACAGGGCGTCTGCCTTACCGTTCTGGGACCCAGGGATGTACGTGATTTTAAATACGAACCGGGCTAGAAACATGTTCCACCGAGCCTGACGAGGGTTCAATCTCCTAGCTGCCCGGATGTACTCCAGGTTACGGTGGTCAGTCAAAATGAGAAAAGGGTGTTGAGCCCCCTCAAGCCAATGCCTCCACACCTTTAGGGCCTGTACCACGGCTAACAGCTCCCTGTCCCCTACGTCATAATTTCGCTCCGCTGGGCTGAGCTTCTTGGAGTAAAAAGCACAGGGGCGGCGTTTAGGTGGCGTGCCGGACCGTTGCGATAGTACGGCCCCAATACCGGCCTCTGACGCGTCCACCTCTACCTGAAATGGTAAAGCGGGGTCCGGATATGCCAGCACCGGAGCCGAAGTAAACAGGTCCTTCAGTCTCCCAAAAGCCCTGTCCGCCTCAGCTGACCACTGCAAACGCACCGGACCCCCCTTCAGAAGAGACGTTATGGGAGCTGCCACCTGTCCAAAACCCTGGATAAACCTCCGGTAGTAATTTGCAAAACTCAAGAACTGCTGCACCTCTTTAACCGTGGTTGGGGTTTGCCAATTACGCATGGCTGACACACGGTCAACCTCCATCTTCACCCCTGACGCGGACAACTGATAACCCAAAAAGGAGATAGACTCCTGGAAAAACAGACATTTCTCTGCCTTGACATACAAGTTGTGCTCCAACAGCCTCCTCAACACTCGGCGCACCAGAGCTACATGCTCGGCTCGGGTAGACGAGTACACTAAAATGTTGTCAATGTACATGACCACACCTTGCCCCTGCATGTCCCGGAAGATCTCATCCACAAAGGATTGGAAGACTGAAGGAGCATTTATGGCATGACGAGATACTCGTAATGACCCGAGGTGGTACTAAACGCTGTCTTCCATTCATCGCCCTCCCTAATGCGCACCAAGTTGTAGGCGCTCCTGAGATCCAGTTTTGTGAAGAAACGCGCTCCGTGTAATGATTCCGTCATAGTCGCAATCAGAGGGAGTGGATAACTGTATTTCACAGTGATCTGATTGAGACTACGGTAATCAATACACGGGCGTAATCCTCCATCCTTTTTCTTCACAAAAAATAAGCTTGAGGACGCAGGGGAAGTGGAGGACCGTATATATCCTTGTCTCAGAGACTCGGCTATGTATGTCTCCATAGACACCTTCTCCTCTTGAGACAGAGGATACACATGGCTTCGCGGAAGCGCTGCTCCTGCCTGGAGGTCTATCGCACAATCCCCCTGTCTATGAGGAGGCAACCGCGTCGCCCTCGTCTTGCTAAACACGAGTGCTACTTCCTCATACTCAGGGGAAATGTGCATTGCAGGCACCTGGTTCAGCCTCTCCACCGAGGTCGCCCCCACGGAAACACCTAGACATCGCCCCACACACTGGGCAGACCACTCCTTAAGAGCCCTCTGTTGCCACGAAATGGAGGGATTATGGGTAATCAACCAAGGAAGCCCCAGCACCACTGGATACGCAGGAGAGTCGATCAGATATAACTGAATAGTTTCCTCATGACCCCCCTGCGTACTCATCCTAAGTGGTGCTGTAACCTCCCTAATCAACCCCGATCCCAACGGGCGGCTATCTAGGTCATGAACAGGGAAGGGAGCATCAACTGGAAGGAGGGGAATCCCTAACTTTTTGATCAACAAAATTCCCAGCTGCGCCTGAATCTACCAGCGCCTTATGCTGGGAATGAGGTGCAACCTGTGGAAATCTTACAGGTATACATAAGTGCACAACAGAGAGCTCTGGGTAAGTGGGGCGCCTACTCACCTGGAAGGGCTCCCCAGTGCGTGGCCTGTTGTCCCGTCCCCCTGGAGACCCTCCCCAGCACCTAGCCGTAGTGTGCCCTCCACGGCCACAGTTGGTGCAGGGGACGGCCCCCCTTCGGGCTCCGTCTCCTCCTCTCTCTAGCGTCAGCACCCCCGAGCTCCATAGGGCTCGACTCGGAGGTGCTGGAGGATGGAATGGACGGCCCCCACTCGGGACATCCACGGGTGGCCAGCAGGGTGTCAAGACGGATGGACATGTCCACCAACTGGTCGAACGTGAGGTTGGTGTCCCTGCAGGCCAACTCTCAGCGGACGTCCTCCCATAGACTGCATCGAAAGTGGTCGATGAGGGCCCGTTCATTCCACCCTGCATCTGCCGCTAGAGTCCGGAAATCCAGGGCGAACTCCTGTGCGCTCCTCTTCCCCTGTCGGAGGTAGAATAGACGCTCCCCCGCCACTTTCCCCTCAGGTGGATGGTCGAACACGGCCCTGAAGCGGCGGGAGAACTCCGCATAGGTGATGGTGGCGGCGTCTATCCCCCTCCATTCGGCGTTGGCCCACTCCAACGCCTTGCCGATGAGACAGGAGATGAGGGCGGAAACGCTCTCGTGTCCCGAGGGCGCCGGGTGTACGGTGGCCAGGTAGAGCTCCACCTGCAGGAGGAACCCCTGACACCCGGCAGCGGTGCCGTCATACGCCCTCGGGAGCGAGAGCCGAATCCCACTGGATTCCGGAGCTTGGATGGGAGGACTGACCGACGGTGGTGGTAAGGTAGGTGGAGGTGTGGGTACCTCTCTGGTCTCCCATCGGTGTAGAGTGTTTATCACGTCCTGCAGGGCGGTCCCGAGTCGATGGATCCTATCGTCCTGCCCGCGGACGCGCTCCTCCAAAGACTCGGGCGCTGCTGCTGCTCCTGCTGACTCCATTAGAAGGTGTGTAATTCTGTCAGGATGCTGATGTGGATGTGGTGTAGGAATCAAGCGCAGGACACAGAAGCTTCGTCTAACCAGACTTTACTAGACGACAAAAAATAACAAAACGGGCCTCAACAAACCCGGAGGCGAACGATTACGCAACAGTGCGTAAAACACCAAAATACTGATAGCGCACGAAAACAGTGTGACGGTCCTAAACAAGCAGTAGGCAAAAGGACAGCACCAAAAGACAGGCGGAACAATTACACACAACACACGACTAACAAACGAGAAACTTATAGGATACATAATTAACACTAAAAAGAAACAGGTGTACAAAGAAGACAAAACCAAACAAACATCGAAAACATACAACGGTGGCAGCTAGTACTCCGGGGACGACGACCGCCGAAGCCTGCCCGAGCAAGGAGGAGGAGCAGCCTCGGCCGAAACCGTGACAAGCAGAGGGAATATGCAGTAGTCATAGTAACTTCACTCTGCCTGGCAGGGAGCAGGGTGAATATGCAGTAGTCATAGTAACTTCACTCTGCCTGGCAGGGAGCAGGGTGAATATGCAGTAGTCATAGTAACTTAATTTTCCTGGCAGTGAGCAGGGTGAATATGCAGTAGTCATTGTGCAGGTGTAATTAATGATGATGTGGAAGTGATGATAATGATTATGTGTGTGTCCCAAATTGCACCCTATTCCCTATATAGTGCACTACTTTGGACCAGAGCCCTATGGACCCTGGTCAGAAATAGTGCACATGGAGAATAGGGTGCCATTTGAGACGCAACCACAACCTCCCCCTAATCTTTTGTGTGCTGGCTTCTGCCACAGTTACAGTGGCCATTGTCGCAGCTTCACATAGCTGGCAGAGTGCAGGTGTGATTGATGAACAGATATAAGTGATGATGATGCCTAGGCTGGCTGTTGGCCTTTCTACCTAAGGGTCCTCCATCAGCCTGATAAATACCCTCTCATTATCTGGGCAGAGGCTCAGAGCAGGAAGGCAGGGTGCAGGTACACTAGACTCAGTGCTTGGCTTCTACTTAGGTAATTAGGGACCATGATTCATTTAGGTTGGCCAGTCTCCCGTAGCGTTTTGATATGGCCTTCTGATAGGCATACAGTAAGTATAGCAGGCGCATAGCAGACTGACACTGGTATTTGTCTTGTGGATGAGTTGTGTAATGGATTGTCATGGAAACTGATTTTGTTCTATTAGTCTGAATAAAGTGACATCCACTCCACCTAGCTTGCATCTTAAATGTCACACTATCCCCTAGTGCGCTACTTTTGACCAAGCCCATATGGCTTTGTGAATAAGGTGCTATTTGGGACAAAATTTTAGACTTTGCATATTCCATTAGTTCTGCAATGTCAAGCTCCTGGTCAGTGATGGTTAATGGTCGGTTCTGTAGTCATTATCATTACAAAAAACACCAAACTGAATCTCAAGAGACATGTCATTAAATAATACTTGTGTTTATTAGACATTTTACACATTCTATCACATTCAAAGGTCGTGGGTCAATGGGGTCAATCCAAAGCATAACCTACAGTATGTTCAGGATCACTGAAGTATGATCTATTAGACTAGTTTTAAACATGTATAAAGACAGTGTCCTTTATAGCCCTTGATTAATATATGGGGTGATCATAACTTGCCAAAGAGTGTAAACAGCGTTTGAAAAGAGCAGAAAACACAGTGTTTAACTTCCATCTCACCAACATAAACAGAAGACTTGGAGCTTAATGTTCCCTAAAATGAAGACGCTTCATCCAGTCGACTAGTTTTATTATTCTAGCTGACAGTGCATCGCTCATTTACAACACTAAGAGATGTTGCAGAGTCCATCTGACAGTGCATCACTCATTTACAACGCTAAGAGATGTTGCAGAGTCCATCTGACAGTGCATCACTCATTTACAACGCTAAGAGATGTTGCAGAGTCCATTCCTGTTTTTGTTTTTTTGTGCAGCTCTTTTCAATGAAGTAAAGCTACATACGTTTTCAAGAAAGTACGCGCCTAGCATTTGTTTAACTGAGTCACTGGGATGTGCTGGGACATTTTCTGGAGACAATTAGCTGTTTCTGACTGATGTCCATGAAGCATTAAAATACTGAAAAATAAAAGATTTAGTTCAGTGTGCTGGTGTTTTAATACCAGTCAAACATTCAGTGTGTTGTTGTTTTATATTAGTCAAACATTCAGTTTGTCAGTGTTTTATACCAGTCAAGCACTCCAAACAACAACAATTTCAAAACTGTAGTCTCTAAACCCTTCAATGGTGAACAACTAAACTAGTGTATTTGCTTTTGAGTTTATAACGGCTGACATTATATGTTGATTGATGTTTGAAAATGAATGTTACAGTGCCTTGCAAAAGTATTCATCCCCCTTGGCGGTTTTCCTATTTTGTTGCCTTACAACCTGTAATTTTAATTGATTTTATTTGGATTTCATGTCATGGACATACACAAAATAGTCCAAATTGGTGAAGAGAAAATAAAAAAATAAGTTGTTTCAAAAAATGTGAAAAAAATAAATAATGGAAAAGTGGTGTGTGCATTTGTATTCACCCCCTTTGCTATGAAGCCCCTAAATAAGATCTGGTGCAACCAATTACCTTCAGAAGTCACATAATTAGTTAAATAAAGTCCACCTGTGTGCAATCTATGTGTCACATGATCTGTCACATGATCTCAGTATATATACACCTGTTCTGAAAGGCCCCAGAGTCTGCAACACCACTAAGCAAGGGGCACCACCAAGCAAGCGGCACCATGAAGACCAAGGAGCTCTCCAAACAGGTCACGGACAAAGTTGTGGAGAAGTACAGATCAGGGTTGGGTTATAAAAAAATATCCGAAACTTTGAACATCCCATGGAGCACCATTAAATCCATTATTAAAAAAATGGAAAGAATATGGCACCACAACAAACCTGCCAAGAGAGGGCCGCCCACCAAAACTCACAGACCAGGCAAGGAGGGCATTAATCAGAGAGGCAACAGATAACCCTGAAGGAGCTGCAAAGCTCCACAGCGGAGATTGGAGTATCTGTCCATAGGACCACTTTAAGCCGTACACTCCACAGAGCTGGGCTTTACGGAAGAGTGGCCAGAAAAAAGCCATTGCTTAAAGAAAAAAATAAGCAAACACATTTGGTGTTCGCCAGAAGGCACGTGGGAGACTCCCCAAACGTATGGAAGAAGGTACTCTGGTCAGATGAGACTAAAATTGAGCTTTTTGGCCATCAAGTAAAACGCTTTGTCTGGCGCAAACCCAACACCTCTCATCACCCCGAGAACACCATCCCCACAGTGAAGCATGGTGGTGGCAGCATCATGCTGTGGGGATGTTTTTCATCGGCAGGGACTGGGAAACTGGTCAGAATTGAAGGAATGATGGATGACGCTAAATACAGGGAAATTCTTGAGGGAAACCTGTTTCAGTCTTCCAGAGATTTGAGACTGGGACGGAGGTTCACCTTCCAGCAGGACAATGACCCTAAGCATACTGCTAAAGCAACACTTGAGTGGTTTAAGGGGAAACAGTAATCCTTCTACCCCCCCCCCCCCCATAAAAAAGGGGGTGGTTGTCCCACTGGCTATCCTAAGTTGAATGCACCAATTTGTAAGTCGCATCTGCTAAATGACTTAAATGTAAAAATTTAAATGTAAATGAAACATTTAAATGTCTCGGAATGTTATGCACGCTCAAGTTTTCTGTGTTTTTGTCTTATTTCTTCTTTGTTTCACAAGAAAAAATATTTTGCGTCTTCAAAGTGGTAGGCATGTTGTGCAAATCAAATGAAACAAACCCCCCAAAAAATCCATTTTTATTCCAGGTTGTAAGGTATCAAAATAGGAAAAATGCTAAGGGGGTTGAATACTTTTGCAAGCCACTGTATATTGTTGAACAGCTGTCATGTTATCATGTCTCCTGAACATAACTGTTCTATAAGTCACCTCTATGTATATTGTATTTATCTTTTTATTAACAGTCTCACACTGAGTGACTTTGTCTCAAATGGCACCGTATTCCATATATAGTGCACTACTTTTGACAAGGGCCCATAGGGATTAGAGTGCCATTTGGAACGCAGACAGTATTTGTAATGGACTCCTGCTCCTTTCTTTCATCTGAAGTCACGTTCATCTCTACAGTATTACAACAAACGGATGGTGATGGCCGCGATGCAGCATACATCAGGTGATTTAAATGTTCTTGTTTTCAATCATTAATGGGTGGAAAATATGTTATCTCTCTCCTGCTGCTGTCAGCCCTTCAAGCACAATGACAAATTACAGATTTGATTACCTAATGATATTGTCACCAACTCAGTAATGAGGCCTGTCCAGCAGTGCAGTGGTAGTGTGGGGACTGGAGCTGGTGGCAGTGTGGGGGCTGGAGCTGGTGGCAGTGTGGGGACTGGGTCTGGAGCTGGTGGCAGTGTGGGGACTGGAGCTGGTGGTAGTGTGGGGACTGGGGCTGGAGCTGGTGGCAGTGTGGGGACTGGGGCTGGTGGCAGTGGGGGAATGGAGCTGGTGGCAGTGTGGGGACTGGGGCTGGTGGCAGTGTGGGGACTGGGGCTGGTGGCAGTGGGGGAATGGAGCTGGTGGTAGTGTGGGGACTGGAGCTGGTGGCAGTGTGGGGACTGGGGCTGGTGGCAGTGTGGGGACTGGGGCTGGTGGCAGTGTGGGGACTGGGGCTGGTGGTAGTGTGGGGACTGGAGCTGGTGGTAGTGTGGGGACTGGAGCTGGTGGCAGTGTGGGGACTGGAGCTGGTGGCAGTGTGGGGACTGGGGCTGGTGGTAGTGGCAGTGTGGGGACTGGGGCTGGAGCTGGTGGCACTGTGGGGACTGGGGCTGAAGCTGGTGGCAGTGTAGGGACTGGGGCTGGTGGCAGTGGGGGGACTGGGGCTGAAGCTGGTGGCAGTGTGGGGACTGGGGCTGGTGGTAGTGGCAGTGTGGGGACTGGGGCTGGAGCTGGTGGCAGTGTGGGGACTGGGGCTGAAGCTGGTGGCAGTGTGGGGACTGGGGCTGGTGGCAGTGTGGGGACTGGAGCTGGTGGCAGTGTGGGGACTGGGGCTGGTGGCAGTGTGGGGACTGGGGCTGGTGGCAGTGTGGAGACTGGGGCAGTGTGGGGCTCTTTGAATCACCTTTGGGAGTCAGTGGGAGTCAGTCGGAGTCAATGGGAGTCAATGGGAGTCAATGGGAGTCAGTGGGGGTCAGTGGGGGTCAGTGGGAGTCAATGGGAGTCAGTGGGAGTCAGTGGGGGTCAATGGGAGTCAATGGGAGTCAATGGGAGTCAGTGGGGGGTCAATGGGAGTCAATGGGAGTCAATGGGAGTCAGTGGGGGTCAATGGGAGTCAATGGGAGTCAATGGGAGTCAGTGGGGATCAATGGGAGTCAATGGGAGTCAATGGGAGTCAGTGGGGGTCAATGGGAGTCAATGGGAGTCAATGGGAGTCAATGGGAGTCAGTGGTAGTCAATGGGAATCAAGATAACAGTGCAGAGCCAGTGGAACATCAATAGATACATAACATGTGCAGTACATATTAATACGTGCATGAACGTGCAGCACAGCGGCAAAAGGATTATACCAGCATAAATCATTATTTTAGCTTATAATTGGTTGACGTTTTAGACATTTTCATGTATTTATTTATATTAAACAATAATATTTTCCTTTGCTAGCGTAGTAGATAAGTCATAAACCTTCACCAGACTGCATTACATGTGACTGTCCCTGAACGCCTGAAAGTGCATGGGAATACTTTGGCAAAGGGCCAAATTTGTTCAATCTGGAGAGGTTGGTAAAACAGCTCGCTAACACCTCTTGAAATATTCACAAAATGTCCAATTAGGGCTGAAATTAACCTCTCTCGTTTGTCAGTGACTCATTTTGGAGTGGGGGGATCGCACGCCACCCTTCCTTTAAGGATGCGCCACTTTTAATGACTAATTAATCAAATCTTGGCTCTTTTACAACTCGTACGGCTACCAAGGCAAACTAATCTGCCTCCATTGGGGGATTGGTGCAAGGCAGGGTGGAGAGAGAGCTTCTAGAGGAGCGGCCGGCCTGCAGGTCTAATCAATCATTAATAGGTGATTCATACAAGGGACAGAGCTCGGCTGACCACGCAGGGAAATCTCAGGAGCTCCATTATGAAACAAAAGAAAGGAAGATTATATTAATGGGTCATGTTTCACGTCCCAAATGGCACCCTATTCCCTATATAGTGTTCACTGTATAGTTCGCTAGACAGTTTTCTATTTTGTGTTTCAGCTTGAATCCTCGACACAGAAGGTGCATATAGAGAGCGGACATACTATAGCAGTTTACATGAGTTTTACGAACGTTCCTGTGTCCGTACTAGCAGCGCATCTAAAGAAGGTATACGTTATAATGGATTCATGATCCTTGACAGGGAAGGTGCATATAGAGAGCGGACATACTATAGCAGTATGACTCATAGGAATCTCCAAGGAACTCAAGGGAACCGGACACCTAATCTACAGTTTTTGATCAAGGTCATTAAAAACAAATTGCAGAATTAATCACAAAAAGAAAGTGAGTAATATAATATTCTCAGAAAAGCCAATATACCAAATCATATAAATAATAGGTTCCTTGATATCAATCTACCTACATTGTACACAGAGCATTAAATCAACTAACACAAAAGACAAAAATGACTGAAGAATAAATTGGACTTTTGAAAATGACTCTTTGGAAAATAAAATGTCCACTATCTATACACGTACTATTTTCATTATCCTCTTTCTTTAAGATCTGCCTAAACAAAATGATGGATTTCTTTGTGATGGTGTATATTAAATGGATTTATTAGATGGTTTAAAAACGGTCCAGAGGTCCAGAGCCCCAAGAGGCCAGTCAATGCTAGTGTTAAAATGTTCAATTTTGTCTCAGTGTTTTAGAAAACAGAATAATTCAAGTAGCAACCTCTGTTACTACAAGAGAAGAAGAACTGTGGCATACGCTTAATGACATGCTTTGAAGATTCCGTCACAAAAGTTGGAATTCTTTTCAGGAACTAGCCAACATTTGTGTAAACTGTTGGGAGTGCAATTTCTTCTTAAACAACATAGCAATTTTGTGACCTATGATATTTTGTACATCTTGAATCTGCCTGAACATTCTCACATACAGTGCCTTAATAAAGTTTTCACACTCCTTGCCTTTTTCACATTTTGTTGTGTTACAAAGTAAATGTACAACATTATAGTGGTCAACAATTTACACGGAATAAAACAATTATAATAATTCTAAACATTTATGGAAAATAAAACACCAATATATCTTGATTAGATAAGTATTAAACCCCCTGAGTCAATACATGTTAGAATCACCTATGGCAGAAATTACAGCTGTGAGTCTTTCTGGGTAAGTCTCTAAGAGATTTGCAAACCTGGATTGTGCAATATTTGCTCATTATTCTTTTAAACATTCTTCAATCTCTGTGAAGTTGATTGTTGATCATTGCTAGACAACCATTTTCAAGTCTTGCCATAGATTTTCAAGCTGATTTAAATCAAATCTGTAACTAGGCCACTCAGGAACATTCAATGTTGCCTTGGTAAGCAACTCCAGTGTATAGTTGGCCTTGTGTTTTAGGTAATTGTCCTGTTGGAAGGTGAATTTGTCTCCCAGTGTCTGTTAGAAAGCAGACTGAACCAAGTCCCCCCCCCCCCCCCCGCAAAAAAAAAATAAACTCCCTAGTTGTTGCCGATGACAAGCATACCCATAACATGATGCAGCCACCACCATGTTTGAAAATATGAAGTGTGGTACTCAAGGATGTGTTGTGTTGGATTTGCCACTAACATAATGCTTCGTATTCAGGACAAAAAGTTAATTTCTTTGCCACATTTTGCAGTATTTCTTTAGTGGCTTATTGCAAACAGGATGCATCTTTTGGAATAGTGTTATTCTGTACAGGCTTCTTTCTTTGCACTCTGTCATTTATGTTAGTATTGTGGTGTAACTATAATGTTGTTGATCCATCCTCAGTTATCTCCTATCACAGACAATAAACATTAAACTGGTGAAATCGCTGAGTGGTTTCCTTCCTCTCCGGCAACTGAGTGAGGAAGGGCTCCTGTATCTTTGTAGTGACTATATGTATTGATACACCATCCAAAGTGTAATTAATAACTTCACCATGCTCAAAGGGATATTCAATGTGTTCTTTTTTTTACCCATCTACCAATAGGAGAATTGTGAATAATGATGAGAGAGAAAGTTGCAGACACACAAATATCATACTCCCCAAAAAATGTTAACCTCCCATATTATTGAAATGGTGAGAGGTTAGCGTTTCTGGGGGTATGATATTTGTGCATCTGTAACTTTCTCACTCATCATTATTCACGATTCATTCAGGATTATCCGTAACCATGGTAGCATCCACATTTTCATGAAGAAGTGTTTAGAAACATTTTCTATTCTTATTTACAATAAAAGTGACTCCAAAATGACACAACACGTTATTTATCATTAATTTCTATTGGGCAAAAAATAATCTGAAACACATCCAAAACAAACAGCAAATGCATCCAACAAGTTTGTGGAGTCACAAGCTTGATGTAGTACTTGCGTGCTATGAATATGGGACCAAATACTAAACTTTTGACTACCGGTGCGTCAATCTAAATTACATTACAAAAAAATACCCATCAAAATCCGTCGGTTTAAGCTAGAGATATGTTTTTTTTTTGCATTGGATGCATTTAAATTCACCGCATCCGCCATTGTCGTACTTCCGCATCTGCGGTGAAAGGTGGCAGAGTCAGAGTGCTGTTTTGTTAGACCATGAGACATCCCAAAAAATCGGTTCTCTCACGTAAATGTCTGTAGCGTCCGAACGGTTTGGCCTATAAACTATTGTAGAAAGAAGAAGGGAGACTCTCACGAACATGATGGTGTTCTCCGTTTTGCTCAACAACCCCCCTCAAGCCCTACCAGGACTGTCTGAAGTCGGAAGCGCCAACGTGCCAACCTCTGTCTAATACAAACTAATATGACCCCACTGTGGAAAGGGGAGACTCCCACAAACACCATGGTGTTCTACGACTCGGAGGTAACTGGTACCGGTTAAAAAATATGTGTAAAGAATAAATATATTATATAAATATTTCCTGAGTTATTTTTTTAAAAATATGTTAACATATAGACTAATATGTTATTAAATTGTGTTCTTACACTGGTACAGTCATGCCCTATGAGAGATGTACAACTGCGCATGTGCGAAAATAAAGAAAGGGCATTTCCCCGTTTCTGGTTGAAACACCAACGATGAACATGTGTGTTTATTCCTCCGTTAAGTAAACCGGTATTCCTGTCCTGAAGATGACAGCACCAACAGGTTATGGGCCCAGGAGGGAACATGGAAGCCGATGGAATAGATTATGTTTCGACGGAGATGAAAAAAACTATGAGTCATGGGAGACGAAGTTTTTGGGGCACTTGCGTTTGCTAGGGCTAAAGGCCACCATATTGAGCGTGGATGAAGATGAAGAAGACGGAGAGAAAAATGAAGAAGCCTACGCCGAATTGATACAGGTTTTGGATGATAAAAGTCTTTCCCTGATAATGAGAGAAGCAGCAGATGATGGGAGAAAAGCGTTGAAGATATTGAGGGAACATTATGCAGGTAAAGGGAAGCCACGTGTGATTAGCCTCTACACTGAGCTAACTTCTCTTCAGAAAGCCACTGACGAAAGTGTTACAGACTACATCATTCGTGCTGAGACGGCTATTACAGCACTGAGGAATGCTGAAGAGACTTTAAGTGACGGGCTGTTGATTGCAATGATTCTGAAAGGTTTGCCCGAATCATTTAAGCCGTTTTCCATCCACATAACGCAGAGTGACGAGCCGACAACTTTTGGCAAGTTCAAAACCAAGTTGAGGAGCTATGAAAGCGTCGAGAAGATTAGCGCCATTTTCCACTGATGACAACGTGATGAAGGCAAGTAACATTAAAGTTAGCTGGCCAAGAGGAAGAGATAAAGGGACCGAGATAACCTGCTTCAACTGTGGCCAGAAAGGGCACAAGGCCCGGGAATGTACCATTACTGGAGAGCGTAGAGAACTGAGTTTTTGCAAGAGCTCCACTCATACTGATGCAAATTGCAGACGAAAAAGAAGAGACAATGTAAAACAAGCAACAGATGCTGAAGGCCACACATTTGCATTCAGAATAAGTGACTGTCAGGTTCGTGGACTGAAACAAAAAGGGCTGGTGGTTGATACGGGAGCAACGTCACATATAGTCACGGACATCGGGAAGTTTAAGGAGTTTGACGAGACTTTCAAACCGGAAAAAAACTTTCTGTGGAGCTGGCTGACGGATCAAGAACAAATGGTGTCGCGGAGAGGAGAGGTGCAGCGGAGGTTTACCTGAGAGACAACATGGGTCGTCGGGTGAAAACAACGCTGCCGAAGGCGCTGTACGTGCCGTCGTTTCCACAGGACATTTTCTCTGTTAAAGCAGCGACAGCCAACGGAGCTTCAGTCAACTTTCGACAGGGGTGTAACAAGCTCATCCACAAGAACGGTACCACTTTTGACATCGAGGAATACGATAGACTTTACTATCTTAACACTGTAAGTGATGAAAATGATGATGGATGTCATGGGTGCCATGATATTCACACATGGCACAAAATTCTTGGCCACTGTAATTTTGAGGATGTGTCAAAGTTAGAAAATGTGACAGAGGGAATGAAAATCACAACTGTGAAATCTGCACACAGAGAACATTTGTTCAGAGCAGAAACAGAGAGCCTGATGAAAAGGCAAATGCGGCTCTTGAGCTTGTGCACACTGATTTGGCTGGCCCTATTGAGCCAGAGGCGAAAGATGGGTTCAGATATACTCTAGCATTTACGGATGATTATTCAGGGGCAGTTTTTGTGTATTTCCTAAAAGCAAAAAGTGATACTGTAAAAGCTACTGAGAAGTTTATTGCTGATGTGGCCCCTTATGGGAAAATAAAGTGTGTCAGGTCAGATAATGGCACAGAGTTCACAGCCAAAGAGTTCCAGTCACTGCTCAGTAAGAATGCCATAAGACATGAAACTTCAGCCCCTTACTCACCCCATCAAAATGGGACCGCTGAGAGAAATTGGAGAACACTGTTTTGAAATGGCAAGATGCATGCTACTTGAGAGCAACCTAACAAAGAACTTGTGGACATATGCTGTAATGACTGCTGCAGTGATTCGCAATAGGTTTTACAATAAGCGTGTAGGACAGACTCCACACTACATGTTTACTGGGAGAAAGCCTGATCTTTCAAAGATTAAAGAATTTGGATCTGTTTGCTATGCATACAGACAGAACAAGAAAAAGTTGGACTCAAGATGTGAAAAGGGTATTTTTGTCGGGTATGATAAAAAATAGTCCAGCATACCTAGTCTACTACCCAGACACTGGAAAAGTTCTTTAAAAACAGATTCGTTACAAAAGGTGTAGTCGAACGCCAAACTCAGACAGATTTGGAAATGAGGTGATGATCTTCATGGGGAGAGATTTGAATCCCCCATGCCAAAAGCCAAGATGGCAGATCAAAATTCCGAAAAGACACAAGATGTGCAAATGGAGACTTCAGATAGTCAGAGTCCACGCTATCCAGACAGAGAGAGGAAGAAGCCCCAGTACTTAAAAGACTATGAGTGTAAAGTGAAGTGTGATGACCAGATACCACCTAGTGTTGACTACTGCTACAGAGTAATGTGCAATGCACCACAAACCTTCAAAGAAGCAATGATTTCACCAAAATCAGAGATTTGGGCTACTGCTATGAAGGAGGAGATGGATTCCCTTAGGGAAAATGATATATTCACATTGACCACACTGACAGAGGGTAAAAATGCAGTGGGGGGCAGGTGGGTCTATGCGGTCAAAAAAAATTCAGATGAGACTGAGACATACAAGGCAAGATATGTTGCAAAGGGGTATAGTCAAGTGGCAGGAATAGACTATAAGGAGACTTTTTCTCCAACTGCAAATATGACATCAGTACGCTGTTTGTTGCAGCTAGCAGCTCAGTATGACTTAGAGTTACATCAGATGGATGTCAAAACAGCATGGCGTGGCTGGGTCTTTCAGCGTGACAATGATCCCAAACACACCGCACGGGCAACGAAGGAGTGGCTTCGTAAGAAGCATTTCAAGGTCCTGGAGTGGCCTAGCCAGTCTCCAGATCTCAACCCCATAGAAAATCTTTGGAGGGAGTTGAAAGTCTGTGTTGCCCAGCGACAGCCCCAAAACATCAGTGCTCTAGAGGAGATCTGCATGGAGGAATGGGCCAAAATACCAGCAACAGTGTGTGAAAACCTTGTGAAGACTTACAGAAAATGTTTGACCTGTGTCATTGCCAACAAAGGGTATATAACAAAGTATTGAGAAACTTTTGTTATTGACCAAATACTTATTTTCCACCATAATTTGCAAATACATTCATTAAAAATCCTACAATGTGATTTTCTGGAGAAATTTTTTATCATTTTGTCTGTCATAGTTGACGTGTACTTATGAGGCCTCTCTCATCTTTTTAAGTGGGAGAACTTGCACAATTGGTGGTGGACTAAATACTTTTTTTCCCCAAATCAAATCAAATCAAATCAAATGAAATTTTATTGGTCACATGCGCCGAATACAACAGGTGCAGACATTACAGTGAAATGCTTACTTACAGCCCTTAACCAACAGTGCATTTATTTTAAACAAAAAAGTAAGAATAAAACAACAACAAAAAAGTGTTGAGAAAAAAAGAGCAGAAGTAAAATAAAGTGACAGTAGGGAGGCTATATATACAGTAAAATAAAGTGACAGTAGGGAGGCTATATATACAGGGGGGTACCGTTGCATAGTCAATGTGCGGGGGCACCGGCTAGTTGAGGTAGTTGAGGTAATATGTACATGTGGGTAGAGTTAAAGTGACTATGCATAAATACTTAACAGAGTAGCAGCAGCGTAAAAAGGATGGGGTGGGGGGGCAGTGCAAATAGTCCGGGTAGCCATGATTAGCTGTTCAGGAGTCTTATGGCTTGGGGGTAGAAGCTGTTGAGAAGTCTTTTGGACCTAGACTTGGCACTCCGGTACCGCTTGCCGTGCGGTAGCAGAGAGAACAGTCTATGACTAGGGTGGCTGGAGTCTTTGACAATTTTGAGGGCCTTCCTCTGACACCGCCTGGTATAGAGGTCCTGGATGGCAGGGAGCTTTGCCCCAGTGATATACTGGGCCGTACGCACTACCCTCTGTAGTGCCTTGCGGTCAGAGGCCAAGCAGTTGCCATACCAGGCGGTGATGCAACCAGTCAGGATGCTCTCGATGGTGCAGCTGTAGAATTTTTTGAGGATCTGAGGACCCATGCCAAATCTTTTTAGTCTCCTGAGGGGGAATAGGCTTTGTCGTGCCCTCTTCACGACTGTCTTGGTGTGTTTGGACCATGATAGTTCGTTGGTGATGTGGACACCAAGGAACTTGAAGCTCTCAACCTGTTCCACTACAGCCCCGTCGATGAGAATGGGGGCGTGCTCAGTCCTCTTTTTTTTCCTGTAGTCCACAATCATCTCCTTTGTCTTGGTCACGTTGAGGGAGAGGTTGTTGTCCTGGCACCACACGGCCAGATCTCTGACCTCCTCCCTATAGGCTGTCTCATCGTTGTCGGTGATCAGGCCTACCACTGTTGTGTCGTCGGCAAACTTAATGATGGTGTTGGAGTCGTGCCTGGCCATGCAGTCATGGGTGAACAGAGAGTACAGGAGGGGACTGAGCACGCACCCCTGAGGGGCCCCCGTGTTGAGGATCAGTGTGGCAGATGTGTTGTTACCTACCCTTGTATCTACATGCTCCTATTGACTGTGAAATGTATATGGAGCAACCAGAGGGTTTTGAAGTCAGGTCAGATACAGGTGAGCAACTAGTCTGCAAACTGAACAAGTCACTGTACGGCCTGAAACAGTCAGGAAGGAACTGGAACAAAATGTTGCATGATCACCTTAGTGAAAACGGTTTTACACAGAACCCAGCTGATCACTGTGTTTACAACAAACAAACTGCAACAGAAAGGATCATTTTGATAATTTGGGTCGATGATCTAATTATCGCTGCTAGTGATAGTGACTCACTCACAAGTGTAAAAGAAATGTTAAGTGAAAAATTTAAGATGAAAGATCTTGGGAGGCTTAGACATTTCCTAGGCATTGATTTTACACAAAGTGAAGGGAAAATAAAGATGAACCAAACAAGGTACATAACCAAGATACTGGAAAGGTTTGGTATGTCAGACTGTAAAAACAAGGTCAACACCATGTGAACAAAAACAAAACTTTGATGGTGATGGTGAACCTATTGATTCAAAAAAGGTATCGTGAAGTGATAGGCAGCTTGATATATGTGATGACATGTACAAGACCGGATATCAGTTGGATTGTCAGCAAGCTGTCACAATACCTATCAGAACCAAAAGAGCAACACTGGATAACAGCTAAACATGTGTTGAGGTACTTGAAGGGGACAATGAATCAGGAGTTGGGTTACAAAAAGGGGGTGGAAAAACTCAACCTCGTAGCATATAGTGATGCTGATTGGGCAGCAGATCAAAGTGACAGACGAAGCATAACAGGGTATTGTTTTAGTTTAACTACCGGTAAATGTGGACCTGTTATTTCATGGAGGTCTAAGAAGCAGCCAACAGTAGCTTTATCTACATGTGAAGCAGAGTACATGGCACTGGCTGCTACCACACAAGAAAGTTTGTACCTTGTACAGTTATTGGGCGAGATGGATAGTGAGTGCCAATATGCACCAGTAACAATCTTTGAAGATAACCAAGGTGCAATTGCTCTGTCAAAGAACCCAGTATGTCGTCAGAGATGTAAACATGTCGACATCAGATATCATTTCATTCGATCTGCACTCAGTGATGGTAAAATAAGTATTGAATATTGTCCAACGGCAGACATGGTTGCAGATGTTTTGACTAAACCTGTAACGAAGTTCAAAAATGAACAATTCTTGGGTTATATGTTTGGAATATAAACAGACATTTGTGAGATGTACAACTGTAAGCTAAATGTGTTGATAAAGTTAGGTAGAATACGACTTGTACAGTATAAGAGCAAGTGGGGGTGTTAACATATAGACTAATATGTTATAAATTGTGTTCTTACACTGGTACAGTCATGCCCTATGAGAGATGTACAACTGCGCATGTGCGAAAATAAAGAAAGGGCATTTCCCCCGTTTCTGGTTGAAACACCAACGATGAACATTAAGTAAACCGGTATTCCTGTCCTGAAGATGACAGCAGCAACAAAATATCTCCTAGATTCTTCAAAACCTTATTTCTTATTATTCATTTTTTGACTGTCCTTTTTGCCATTTATGAATGTGTTATTCAATGTGTTTCTATGGGCTTTAGTAGTAAAGGACAAAGTCAATATTTTATCAAATAAATGATTTATAAATATTTGTTTATACCTAAAGGGGTCCTAAAATTCTAAATCAAATAGCTACATGATACATAGTATGACCATCTTAAAACAATTCCCCCACAAAAAGTGATGTAATTTTTAAACCGTTCACCCGATATGGATGAAAATACCCTCAAATGAATGCTGACAGTCTGCGCGTTAACCTCATAGTCATTGTATCATTTCAAATCCAAAGTGCTAAAAATAAATAAGAAATGGGTCACTGTCACTTTTGGAGCTGACTGTATGTTAGCATCTGCAGCGATAAGTTCATTTACAGAATGAGTCTAGCTGAAAATGTGATGTTTACAAAAAAAATAGCCATCCCCAAATCTCAAATCCCTAAGTGAAGTATATTTTAATAGATGTCACAGAGGAAGGAAACATGCAGTTATTTAAAATTCTCAACACCAGTTGGAGAGCAATCCTCCAATAGAGCTCATTTGCTACACTTAGCCGGCAGAAATCTAGGCTGCATCCGAAATGGGACCCTATTCCCATAGGGCTTTGGTCTGAAGTAGTGCACTCTATAGGGAAAGGGGTGCCATTTTGTACGCGGTGTTGTAAATAGCAACATTGGTAACATTAGTCTGCTTGAGTGTGAGCCTTGCCAACTGCAGATTGACGTTGGTACACACAACACATCTTATATGTTTCATTATAGATATAAATAGCTTTTACAGTTAGAAAAAAAAAAAAAAAAAAAAAAAACGCTTCTCCATTCCGTTTGTCACGTTGCCGTGTAGGTCTGGATAATTACCAGGTTGCGCACGGTGCTCAACAACCTGGGAGACGCTTCCATTATGGTGCTGCAGACTTTAGCTGTGTATCTACAGTCTTCATGTGCGTCCCCAATGACACCCTATGCCCTTTAAAGTGCACTACTTTAGACCAGGGCCCCAAAGGGACACACCTCATGACATGGGGAAGTGCCATTCCAGAGATGGTATTAAATCATAATACCTCAGCATATCCAGCAGCACATCCACTTTTGCAAGTTAAAAAATACAGTAATACACTATATACAGTGTACAAAAGTATGTGGACATCCCCTTCAAATGAGTGGATTCGGCTATTTCAGCCACACCCGTTGCTGACAGGTGTATAAATTTGAGCACACCGTCATGCAATCTCCATAGACAGTAGAATGGCCCATACTAAAGAGCTCAGTGACTTTCAGCGTGGCACCGTCATAGGATGCCACCTTTCCAACAAGTCAGTTGGTCATATTTCTGCCCTGCTAGAGCTGCCCCGGTCAACTGTAAGTGCTGTTATTATGAAGTGGAAACGTCTAGGAGCAACAACGACTCAACCGCGAAGTGGTAGGCCACACAAGCTCACAGAACGGGACCGCCGAGTGCTGAAGCACGTAGCGGGTAAAACTCGTCTCTCCTTGGTTGCAACACTCACTACCGAGTTTCAAACTGCCTCTGGAAGCAACGTCAGCACAATAACTGTTCATCGGGAGCTTCGTGAAATGGGTTTCCATGGCCGAGCAGCCACACACAAGTCTAAGAACACCATGCGCAATGCCAAGCGTCGGCTGGAGTGGTGTAAAGCTCACCTCCATTGGACTCTGGAGCAGTGGAAACGCGTTCTTTGATGTGATGAATCATGCTTCACCATCTGGCAGTCCGACGGACAAATCTGGGTTTGGCTGATGCCAGGAGAACGCTACCTGCCCCAATGCATAGTGCCAACTGTAAAGTTTGGTGGAGGAGGAATAATGGTCTGGGGCTGTTTTTCATAGTTCGGCCTAGGGCCCTTAGTTCCAGTGAAGGAAAATCTTAACACTACAGCATACAATGACATTCTAGACGATTCTGCGCTTCCAACTTTGTGTCAACAGTTTGGGGAAGGCCCTTTCCTGTTTCAGCATGACAATGCCCCTGTGCACAAAGTGAGGTCCATACAGAAATTGTTTGTCAAGATCGGTGTGGAAGAACTAGACTGGCCTGCACAGAGCCCTGACCTCAACTCCATCGAACACTTTTGGGATGAATTGGAAAACCGGCTGCGAGCCAGGCCTAATCGCCCAACATCAGTGCCCGACCTCACTAATGCTCTTGTGGCTGAATGGAAGCAAGTCCCCTGCAGCAATGTTCCAACATCTAGTGGAAAGCCTTCCCAGAAGAGTGGAGGCTGTTATAGCAGCAAATGGGGGGGACCAACTCCGTATTAATGCCCATGATTTTGGAATGAGAAGGTCGACGAGCGGGTGTCCACATACTTTAGGACACGTAGTGTATGTTCTTGTTGTTCCACAGTCATTTAAATAAATGACATCAGGTGATCTGTCAGGTGACAATAGGCTCTTTTAATTCACTATAATGAGACCATGTCAGAAAATGGAGCAGATTTGTCAATCCAGAGGTGAAGCATGCAGGCTACAGTACAAACGAAAGCCTGGGTAATAGCATGAAGGCTCGGACAGAACTGTACAAAAAAATTGATTACGTTCTTTTCAGCAAGACTGCTCTTCAGAATGTTTGTTGAATTCCTATGTGAGCCCCCTGCAGCAAGGAGAAACTATGGACATGGTTCAGAGAGTAGAGAGGCTGCTCAGAAAATGACTTGGAATTCAAATCAGGATGTTGTGTTATCCAACAACATACAGACATGTCGGAAAAAAAATAGTTAATTTTTTTTCACCAAATAGCCTCTGAAATATTCCCTCCATGATTCATTAAGGGCATTATTATCACCAAGGAAAACAACAACTATAGTCTCCCAGATCACATGATCACATGGGACCAAGTGGATGACGTTAGTAGGTACTCATCCCTATTAAAATCCACTCAAGTTGTTTCTCTTTATTCAGGGATAGAAGAAAAAAAAAAAACTATAACTGGGACGTTGCCTCGTAGAAACAGATGCCCGATGTCAAACAGCACACTTTAAAAGGAATTACTCCAGCCTCAATACTGTATGTTAGATATATCTCACTATTCCCTAATTGTTTCAGGCACAGTTGTGCCGTGTTGATAGAGTAGTCATAAATACAACGTCTGGCTTGGTTGGTTTCATTTCCCTACAGTATGGATCCGACCAGTGTTCCTGTTATTGGGCAAGGCATATTGTATTTCACTTTAACTGGGTTCAGTCAATTCTTTACATAAAATCATGTTTTAAATCAATGTCAAATGTTACTTTCTGTTAGCGTCACATCAACGATCCCCGTGGCGGTGTTAGACTAGTGATTGTCAAAGTCATGGCTGTCCGTTTGGAGCCCAATGGAAAAACCTAGAAATATATAGGCCAATGTGACAAATAATCAGCCATTGTATAATATGCATAAATATATACTACTTAGCAGATGCTTTTCTTCAAAAAGCGTACAAGCGTGCATACGTGCATGCATTTACATTTTTACTGACTGAGCCACACAGGACCACTGTGACCACCTGTGTCCTGAGCCTCCAGCCAGGATGGAGCAGGGGACTGACAGGAATAGAGCAGCGTGGAGACATACAGAGGCAGCTCCATCCCAACCCCATCTGCATTGGGTATGTAACCTGTCAACAAATGGCATCGTTTATTTGAACCAATCAGAGAAACACACAATACAAAAAAAACATTGTTTATTGTTTGGCTTGTGCTGCAGGTCAGGCAGAGGCAATTTCCCTCCAACCCCCAAGCACAACTGTCTCTCCGCTTTGCTTATCTGCACAACTGTCTCTCCGCTTTGCTTATCTTTGACAGATACTCCAGGAAAAATTATCCCTTCCCAATCAGAGTTACTGGTCCAGAAGATAAAAGGGTTTGAGCTCTCCTGTACCGGCCTCTTAGCTGGGAATTATGGATACAGAGGTTATGTATGTCTCTGAGAGTGTTTCAGCAGATGAATCTGACCAAGGCTGTACCTCGCTCATCAACTAATCCTTGACCGCTGGCTATGTCCCTTCCGTCTTCAAGAGAGCGAGAGTTGCACCCCTTCTCAAAAAACCTACACTCGATCCCTCTGATGTCAACAACTACAGACCAGTATCCCTTCTTTCTTTTCTCTCCAAAACTCTTGAGCGTGCCGTCTTTAGACAACTCTCTTGCTATCTCTCTCAAAATGACCTTCTTGATCCAAACCAGTCAGGTTTCAAGACTGGTCATTCAACTGAGACTGCTCTTCTCTGTGTCATGGAGGCTCTCCGCACTGCTAAAGCTAACTCTCTCTCCTCTGCTCTTGTCCTTCTAGACCTGTCTGCTGCCTTTGATACTATGAACCATCAGATCCTCCTCTCCACCCTCTCCGAGTTGGGCATCTCAGGCGAGGCTCACTCTTGGATTGCGTCCTACCTGACAGGTCGCTCCTACCAAGTGGCGTGGCGAGAATCTGTCTCCACACCACGTGCTCTCACCACTGGTGTCCCCCAGGGCTCAGTTCTAGGCCCTCTCCTATTCTCGCTATACACCAAGTCACTTGGCTCTGTCATATCCTCACGTGGCCTCTCCTATCATTGCTACGCAGACGACACACAACTAATCTTCTCCTTTCCCCCTTCTGATAACCAGTTGGCGAATCGCATCTCTGCATGTCTGACAGACATATCAGTGTGGATGACGGATCACCACCTTAAGCTGAACCTCGGCAAGACGGAGCTGCTCTTCCTCCCGAGGAAGGACTGCACGTTCCATGATCTCGCCATCCGTTGTTTCCTCCTCCCAGAGTGCGAAGAGCCTTGGCGTGACCCTGGACAACACCCTGTCGTTCTCCGTTAACATCAAGGCGGTGACCCGATCCTGTAGGTTCATGCTCTACAACATTCGGAGAGTACGACCCTGCATTACACAGGAAGCGGCACAGGTCCTAATCCAGGCACTTGTCATCTCCCGTCTGGATTACTGCAACTCGCTGTTGGCTGGGCTCCCTGCCTGTGCCATTAAACCCCTACAACTCATCCAGAATGCCGCAGCCCGTCTGGTGTTCAACCTTCCCAAGTTCTCTCACGTCACCCCGCTCCTCCGCACACTCCACTGGCTTCCAGTTGAAGCTCGCATCTGCTACAAGACCATGGTGCTTGCCTACGGAGCTGTGAGGGGAACGGCACCTCCGTACCTTCAGGCTCTGATCAGTCCCTACACCCAAACGAGGGCATTGCGTTCATCCACCTCTGGCCTGCTGGCCCCCCTACATCTGCGGAAGCACAGTTCCCGCTCAGCCCAGTCAAAACTGTTCGCTGCTCTGGCACCCCAATGGTGGAACAAGCTCCCTCACGACGCCAGGACAGCGGAGTCACTCACCACCTTCCGGAGACACTTGAAACCCCACCTCTTTAAGGAATACCTGGGATAGGATTAAGTAATCCTTCTACCCCCCCTTACCCCACCCCCCAAAATAAAATAAAAAAATATATATATATATTGTAAAGTGGTTATCCCACTGGTCATAAGGTGAATGAACCAATTTGTAAGTCGCTCTGGATAAGAGCGTCTGCTAAATGACGTAAATGTAAATGTAGAATCTGAACCAGGCTGTACTCCAATCTGTAGAATCTGACCCAGGCTGTACTCCAGTCTGTAGAATCTGAACCAGGCTGTACTCCAATCTGTAGAATCTGACCCAGGCTGTACTCCAGTCTGTAGAATCTGAACCAGGCTGTACTCCAATCTGTAGAATCTGAACCAGGCTGTACTCCAGTCTGTAGAATCTGAACCAGGCTGTACTCCAGTCAGTAGAATCTGAAACAAGGCTGTACTCCAATCTGTAGAATCTGACCCCGGCAATACTCCAATCTGTAGAATCTGAACCAGGCTGTACTCCAGTCTGTAGAATCTGAACCAGGCTGTACTCCAATCTGTAGAATCTGAACCAGGCTGTACTCCAATCTGTAGAATCTGAACCAGGCTGTACTCCAATCTGTAGAATCTGGCCCAGGCAGTATTCCAGTCTGTAGAATCTGACCCAGGCAGTACTCCAGTGTATAGAAGCTGTCCCAGGTAGAACTCCTATCTGCCCCTCCAATTGTCTCTCTCTTCCTCTCCACTATCGTTTCCCTGTACACCGTGTGGCCATTTGTAATCCCATGATGTTGCTTTCACATGACTTTATAATGTGTCCTCTCTCTTCAGCTTGGATTTAATCAAGTCGTCAGGGCAGATCTACAGTAGAACCCTCATATTAACAGTCATAGTCAAGTCGTCAGGGCAGATCTACAGTAGAACCCTCATATTAACAGTAATAGTCAAGTCGTCAGGGCAGATCTACAGTAGAACCCTCATATTAACAGTCATAGTCAAGTCGTCAGGGCAGATCTACAGTAGAACCCTCATATTAACAGTCATAGTCAAGTCGTCAGGGCAGATCTACAGTAGGACCCTCATATTAACAGTCATAGTCAAGTCATCAGGGCAGATCTACAGTAGAACCCTCATATTAACAGTCATAGTCAAGTCGTCAGGGCAGATCTACAGTAGAACCCTCATATTAACAGTCATAGTCAAGTCGTCAGGGCAGATCTACAGTAGGACCCTCATATTAACAGTCATAGTCAAGTCGTCAGGGCAGATCTACAGTAGAACCCTCATATTAACAGTCATAGTCAAGTTGTCAGGGCAGATCTACAGTAGAACCCTCATATTAACAGTCATAGTCAAGTCGTCAGGGCAGATCTACAGTAGGACCCTCATATTAACAGTCAAAGTCAAGTCGTCAGGGCAGATCTACAGTAGGACCCTCATATTAACAGTCAAAGTCAAGTCGTCAGGGCAGATCTACAGTAGAACCCTCATATTAACAGTCATAGTCAAGTCATCAGGGCAGATCTACAGTAGAACCCTCATATTAACAGTCATAGTCAAGTCGTCAGGGCAGATCTACAGTAGAACCCTCATATTAACAGTCATAGTCAAGTCGTCAGGGCAGATCTACAGTAGGACCCTCATATTAACAGTCATAGTCAAGTCGTCAGGGCAGATCTACAGTAGAACCCTCATATTAACAGTCATAGTCAAGTCATCAGGGCAGATCTACAGTAGGACCCTCATATTAACAGTCATAGTCAAGTCGTCAGGGCAGATCTACAGTAGGACCCTCATATTAACAGTCATAGTCAAGTCGTCAGGGCAGATCTACAGTAGGACCCTCATATTAACAGTCATAGTCAAGTCATCAGGGCAGATCTACAGTAGGACCCTCATATTAACAGTCATAGTCAAGTCGTCAGGGCAGATCTACAGTAGAACCCTCATATTAACAGTCATAGTCAAGTCATCAGGGCAGATCTACAGTAGAACCCTCATATTAACAGTCATAGTCAAGTCATCAGGGCAGATCTACAGTAGGACCCTCATATTAACAGTCATAGTCAAGTCATCAGGGCAGATCTACAGTAGGACCCTCATATTAACAGTCATAGTCAAGTCGTCAGGGCAGATCTACAGTAGGACCCTCATATTAACAGTCATAGTCAAGTCGTCAGGGCAGATCTACAGTAGGACCCTCATATTAACAGTCATAGTCAAGTCATCAGGGCAGATCTACAGTAGGACCCTCATATTAACAGTCATAGTCAAGTCGTCAGGGCAGATCTACAGTAGAACCCTCATATTAACAGTCATAGTCAAGTCGTCAGGGCAGATCTACAGTAGGACCCTCATATTAACAGTCATAGTCAAGTCATCAGGGCAGATCTACAGTAGAACCCTCATATTAACAGTCATAGTCAAGTCATCAGGGCAGATCTACAGTAGAACCCTCATATTAACAGTCATAGTCAAGTCATCAGGGCAGATCTACAGTAGAACCCTCATATTAACAGTCATAGTCAAGTCGTCAGGGCAGATCTACAGTAGAACCCTCATTAACAGTCATAGTCAAGTCGTCAGGGCAGATCTACAGTAGAACCCTCATATTAACAGTCATAGTCAAGTCATCAGGGCAGATCTACAGTAGGACCCTCATATTAACAGTCATAGTCAAGTCGTCAGGGCAGATCTACAGTAGGACCCTCATATTAACAGTCATAGTCAAGTCATCAGGGCAGATCTACAGTAGGACCCTCATATTAACAGTCATAGTCAAGTCATCAGGGCAGATCTACAGTAGAACCCTCATATTAACAGTCATAGTCAAGTCATCAGGGCAGATCTACAGTAGAACCTTCATATTAACAGTCATAGTCAAGTCATCAGGGCAGATCTACAGTAGGACCCTCATATTAACAGTCATAGTCAAGTCATCAGGGCAGATCTACAGTAGAACCCTCATATTAACAGTCATAGTCAAGTCGTCAGGGCAGATCTACAGTAGAACCCTCATATTAACAGTCATAGTCAAGTCATCAGGGCAGATCTACAGTAGAACCCTCATATTAACAGTCATAGTCAAGTCATCAGGGCAGATCTACAGTAGAACCCTCATATTAACAGTCATAGTCAAGTCATCAGGGCAGATCTACAGTAGAACCCTCATATTAACAGTCATAGTCAAGTCGTCAGGGCAGATCTACGGTAGAACCCTCAAATTAACAGTTGTTACTATTCTCCTCACTGCTTGTTACGTTCGTTAAGGAACGGGTCAGACCAAGTCGCAGCGTGATATGCATACATGTTTATTAGAACCGAATAAACAACTACAAAACAACAAACGAAACGTGAAGTCCAAGGTAGACACAAACAACATACCTAACACGGAACAAGATCCCACAACCCACTAGTGCCAATAGGCTGCCTAAGAATGGTCCCCAATCAGAGACAACGAGCGACAGCTGCCTCTGATTGGGAACCACACCGGCCAACATAGATCTAGAAAACCTAGATCACAAACATAGAAAATCACACCCTGGCTCAACAAATAAGAGTCCCCAGAGTCAGGGCGTGACGCTGCTAGCCTGCTGTGGTCTCTGTGGCATATGAATGCAGGTGATTGACTGAGATTTCTATCTGCGGTGACATTATGCTAACTTTCGATTGAGTCATGATGATTCATGATGGAAAAAACTGACTTGAAATGTTAAACATTTCTTCAAGAACAACATATATACACTACCGGTGAAAAGGGTTTTCTTTATTTTTACGATTTTCTACATTGTAGAATAATAGTGAAGACATCAAAACTATGAAATAACACATATGGAATCATGTAGTAACCAATTTTTTTTTTAAACAAATCAAAATATATTTTACATTTGAGATTCTTCAAATAGCCACCCTTTGCCTTGATGACAGCTTTGCACACTCCTGGCATTCCCTGCACTTGCTAAATCCTCATCTAAGACCTCGTGTTGCGTTTACACTAACTAACACGTGATAGAGCAACTGTCAGTGCTTCTGTTTACTTATGGCAGCATTGCTCTGAGCCTGGCTTCCAACCACATTCATTCAGCTCCCTCTCCCTCTCTAGCTATCTTCTATTACATTTCTTACTACAGATTGAGATATCAGGTTGGACCCTTGTGGAGCTGCTGAATTCAATATACTCTGTGTTGCTGTCATCTCCACAGGTAGCAGACATGGTCTATTGTCGGCTGTCAGACAGACAACTGTTCATCTAACACTGGGCTCATTATTTATTTATATGTGTACACTACCAGTCAAAAGTTTAGACACACCTACTCATTCAAGGGTTTTTCTTTATTTTTACAATTTTTTACAATGTAGAATAATAGTGAAGACATCAAAACTATGAAATAACACATATGGAATCATGTAGTAACCAAAAAAGCGTTCAACAAATCAAAATATATTTTATATTGGAGATTCTTCAAAGTAGCCACCCTTTGCCTTGATGACAGTTTTGCACACTCTTAGGCATTCTCTCAACCAGCTTCACCTGGAATGCTTTTCCAACAGTCTTGAAGGAGTTCCCACATATGCTTAGCACTTGTTGGCTGCTTTTCCTTCACTCTGTTGTCCGATTCATCCCAAACCATCTCAATTGGGTTGAGGTTGGGGAATTGTGGAGGCCAGGTCATCTGATGCAGCACTACATCACTCTCCTTCTTGGTAAAATAACCCTGACACAGCCTGGAGGTGTGTTGGGTCATTGTCCTGTTGAAAAACAAATGATAGTCCCACTAAGCCCAAACCAGATGGGATGGCGTATCGCTGCAGAATGCTGTGGTAGCCTTGCTGGTTAAGTGTGCCTTGAATTCTAAATAAATCACAGACAGTGTCACCACCAAAGCACCCCCACACCATAACACCTCCTCCTCCATGCTTTACGGTGGGAACTACACACTACTTGAAGAATCTCAAATATAAAATATATTTGGATTTGTTTAAATAATGTTTGGTTACTACATGATTCCATATGTGTTATTTCATAGTTTTGATGTCTTCACTATTAAAGTAAAAATAAAGAAAAACCCTTGAATGAGTAGGTGTGTCCAAACTTTTGACTGGTAGTATATATATATATATATATATATATATATATATATATAATGACCATGTGGGGAAAAACACACTATTTAATTATGAGATCCTCTGTAGCTCAGCTGGTAGAGCACGGCGCTTATAACGCCAAGGTAGTGGGTTCGATCCCCAGGACCACCCATACACAAAAAATGTATGCACGCATGACTGTAAGTCGCTTTGGATAAAAGCGTCTGCTAAATGGCATATTATTATGTAGGTAGGGGTAAAGTGTTATTAGATATACTGAGCAAAAGTATAAACGCAACATGCAACAATTTCAACGATTTTACTGAGTTACGGTCCCTATAAGGAAATCAGTCAATTTAACTAAATTAATTTTGCCCTAATCTATGGATTTTACATGAGTGGGCAGGGGCGCAGTCATGGGTTGACCTTGGAGGGCCTAACTACTTGGAAGCCAGGCACACCCACTGGGGAGCCAGGCCCAGCCAATCAGAATTCGTTTTTCCCCCCACAAAAGAGCTTTATTGCAGACAGTAATACTCCTCAGTTTCATCAGCCGTCCGGGTGGCTAGTCGCAGGTGAAGAAGGCGGATGTGGAGGTCCTGGACTGGCATGGTTACATGTGGTTTGAGGTTGTGTGGCCCGTTGGATGTACTGACAAATTCTCTAAAATGACGTTGGAAGCGGCTTATGGTAGAGAAAATACAATTCAATTCTCTGGCAACAGCTCTGCTGTCAGCATGCCAATTGCGCACTCCCTCAAAACTTGAGACATTTGTGGCATTGTGTTGTGTAACAAAACTGCACATTTTAGAGTGGCCTTTTAGTATCCCCAGCACAAGGTGCACCTGTGCAATGATCATGCTGTTTAATCGGCTCATTGATATGCCACATCTGTCAGGTGGATTGATTATCTTGATAAAGGAGAAATGCTCACTAACAGGGATGTAAAAAAAACCTGTGCAAAACATTTTTGAGAAATAAGCTTTTTGAATGCATATATTATATGTCAGCTCATGAAACATAGGACCAACACTTTACATGTTGCTTTTATATACTGCTCAAAAAAATAAAGGGAACACTTAAACAACACAATGTAACTCCAAGTCAATCACACTTCTGTGAAATCAAACTGTCCACTTAGGAAGCAACACTGATTGACAATAAATGTCACATGCTGTTGTGCAAATGGAATAGACAACAGGTGGAAATTATAGGCAATTAGCAAGACACCCCCAATAAAGGACTGGTTTTGCAGGTGGTGACCACAGACCACTTCTCAGTTCCTATGCTTCCTGGCTGATGTTTTGGTCACTTTTGAATGCTGGCGGTGCTTTCACTCTAGTGGTAGCATGAGACGGAGTCTACAACCCACACAAGTGGCTCAGGTAGTGCAGTTCATCCAGGATGGCACATCAATGCGAGCTGTGGCAAGAAGGTTTGCTGTGTCTGTCAGCGTAGTGTCCAGAGCATGGAGGCGCTACCAGGAGACAGGCCAGTACATCAGGAGACGTGAAGGAGGCCGTAGGAGGGCAACAACCCAGCAGCAGGACTGCTTCCTCCGCCTTTGTGCAAGGAGGAGCAGGAGGAGCACTGCCAGAGCCCTGCAAAATGACCTCCAGCAGGCCACAAATGTGCATGTGTCTGCTCAAACGGTCAGAAACAGACTCCATGAGGGTGGTATGAGGGCCCGACGTCCACAGGTGGGGGTTGTGCTTACAGCCCAACACCGTGCAGGACGTTTGGCATTTGCCAGAGAACACCAAGATTGGCAAATTCGCCACTGGCGCCCTGTGCTCTTCACAGATGAAAGCAGGTTCACACTGAGCACATGTGACAGACGTGACAGAGTCTGGAGCCGCCGTGGAGAACGTTCTGCTGCCTGCAACATCCTCCAGCATGACCGGTTTGGCGGTGGGTCAGTCATGGTGTGGGGTGGCATTTCTTTGGGGGGCCGCACAGCCCTCCATGTGCTCGCCAGAGGTAGCCTGACTGCCATTAGGTACCGAGATGAGATCCTCAGACCCTTTGTGAGACCAGATGCTGGTGCGGTTGGCCCTGGGTTCCTCCTAATGCAAGACAATGCTAGACCTCATGTGGCTGGAGTGTGTCAGCAGTTCCTGCAAGAGGAAGGCATTGATGCTATGGACTGGTCCGCCCGTTCCCCAGACCTGAATCCAATTGAGCACATCTGGGACATCATGTCTCGCTCCATCCACCAATGCCACGTTGCACCACAGACTGTCCAGGAGTTGGCGGATGCTTTAGTCCAGGTCTGGGAGGAGATCCATCAGGAGCATGCCCAGGCGTTGTAGGGAGGTCATACAGGCAGGTGGAGGCCACACACACTACTGAGCCTCATTTTGACTTGTTTTAAGGACATTACATCAAAGTTGGATCAGCCTGTAGAGTGGTTTTCCACTTTAATTTTGAGGGTGACTCCAAATCCAGACTGTCACGATCGTCTGGGTAAGGAGTAGTAGACCAAGGCGCAGCGTGTGAAATAAACATGACTTTATTTAATTAAAGCACGAAAACCAAAACAAAACACGATTCATGAAGTCCACGGTTAAACATACCGCATAAGGAACAAAAACCCACAAACACAAGGTGAAGACACACAGTTTAAATATGGCTCCCAATCAGAGATAACGAGCCGACAGCTGACACTCGTTACCTCTGATTGGGAGTCACTCAAACAAAGAAATACAACAACCTAGAAATAGACACAACAGAACTACCAACATAGAAATAAACACATAGAATGCACACACCCTGGCTCAACATAATGAGTCCCAGAGCCAGGGTGTGACAGTACCCCCCCCTAAAGGCGCGGACTGCGACCGCGCCTCAACTAACCAAAACAGGGGAGGGCTGGGCGGGCATACCTCCTCGGTGGCGGTTCTGGCTCCGGCCTTGACCACCACCCTTCAATACACCCCCCAATGCGCCCCTGGTCCAGTCTGGCCCCGCCGGCTGGAGCAGGACTGGACTTAACAGGAGCGGTCCTTTCCAGGCTGTCGACTCGCACCCCTGGCTTGGAGCGTTGAGGAGGAATGGGCCTTACCAGGCTGACTTCTCGCACCCCTGGCTTAGTGCGAGTGGCAGGAACAGGCCGGACCGGGCTGGCGACGCGCACCGTAGGTTTGGTGCGAGTGGCAGGAACAGGCCGGGTCGGGCTGGCGACGCGCACCGTAGACTTGGTGCGGGTGGCAGGAACAGGCCGGACCGGGCTGGCGACGCGCACCATAGGTTTGGTGCGAGTGGCAGGAACAGGCCGGGTCGGGCTGGCGACGCGCACCGTAGACTTGGTGCGGGTGGCAGGAACAGGCCGGACCGGGCTGGCGACGCGCACCGTAGGTTTGGTGCGAGTGGCAGGAACAGGCCGGGTCGGGCTGGCGACGCGCCCCGTAGACTTGGTGCGGGTGGCAGGAACAGGCCGGACCGGGCTGGCGACGCGCACCATAGGTTTGGTGCGAGTGGCAGGAACAGGCCGGGTCGGGCTGGCGACGCGCACCGTAGACTTGGTGCGGGTGGCAGGAACAGGCCGGACCGGGCTGGCGACGCGCACCGTAGGTTTGGTGCGAGTGGCAGGAACAGGCCGGGTCGGGCTGGCGACGCGCACCGTAGACTTGGTGCGGGTGGCAGGAACAGGCCGGACCGGGCTGGCGACGCACACCGTAGGTTTTGTGCGTGGAGCAGGAACAGGCCGGGCTGGGCTGGCGACGCACACCGTAGGTTTTGTGCGTGGAGCAGGAACAGGCCGGGCTGGGCTGGCGACGCACCCCGTAGGCTTTGTGCGTGGAGCAGGAACAGGCCGGGCTGGGCTGGCGACGCACCCCGTAGGCTTTGTGCGTAGAGGAGGAACAGGCCGGGCTGGGCTGACGACGCACACCGTAGGTCTTGTGCGTGGAGCAGGAACAGGCCGGACCGGGCTGGCGACGCACACCGTAGGTTTTGTGCGTGGAGCAGGAACAGGCCGGGCTGGGCTGGCGACGCACACCGTAGGTTTTGTGCGTGGAGCAGGAACAGGCCGGGCTGGGCTGGCGACGCACCCCGTAGGCTTTGTGCGTGGAGCAGGAACAGGCCGGGCTGGGCTGGCGACGCACCCCGTAGGCTTTGTGCGTAGAGGAGGAACAGGCCGGGCTGGGCTGACGACGCACACCGTAGGTCTTGTGCGTGGAGCAGGAACAGGCCGGGCTGGGCTGGCGACGCGCACCGTCCATTTGGTGCGAGGGGTCGTAACAGGCCGGACCGTACTGGGGACACACACCACTGGCTCTACCCCGGGAACTGGAACGGGCCGGACCGGACTGGTAATACACCCCAGTACCACTCGCCGTGCCTCTACATCTCCTCTCCCTACTTTGACCAGTGGCCCCCGTAACCTGGTGGCCTTTTGAATTCGCCCCTTCTCTGCCTCCGTCAGCCCCGTCGTCCATGCCCTGTGCCCCCCCCTAAAAAATTATTGGGGGTGCCTCTCGTCCCTCCGACGCTGCTCCCACATCCAGGCTGCCGATTCCTGGACACGCTGCTTGGTCCTTTGATGGTGGGTTTTTCTGTCACGATCGTCTGGGTAAGGCGTAGTAGACCAAGGCGCAGCGTGTGAAATAAACATGACTTTATTTAATTAAAGCACGAAAACCAAAACAAAACACGATTCATGAAGTCCACGGTTAAACATACCGCATAAGGAACAAAAACCCACAAACACAAGGTGAAGACACACAGTTTAAATATGGCTCCCAATCAGAGATAACGAGCCGACAGCTGACACTCGTTACCTCTGATTGGGAGTCACTCAAACAAAGAAATACAACAACCTAGAAATAGACACAACAGAACTACCAACATAGAAATAAACACATAGAATGCACACACCCTGGCTCAACATAATGAGTCCCAGAGCCAGGGTGTGACACAGACCTCCATGGGGGTTGATAAATTTGATTTCCATTGATCATTTTTGTGTGATTTTGTTGTCAGCACATTCAACTATGTAAAGAAAAAAGTATTTAATAAGATTATTTCATTCATTCAGATCTAGGATGTGTTATTTTAGTGTTCCCTTAATTTTTTTTTGAGCAGTGTATATCAGTTCAGTATAAAATCAATACGATTGTCTGATCTTCACGAGATTTGTTCTATGACAAGGGAGCCATATTTAATAAGACAGTCCGCGTCCGTCCGTGTGATTGAATGGCGTTCCATCCCCTGTGCTCTGAGACTGGACGTCTGAGAGTGACTGGAATTATTACCAACACAACTTCATCTGGGAAACACAGTAACATATGCAGTGCTGATCACATCAACCGTTTTTTTTCTAACATTGATTTAGAATGAAACGTTGGCCCCAATTCAATCCATTTCAAAAGCACATCTGTAGAATGTAAAATGGTTAAAATGTCATCAGCCAGGAAAAAAAACAACAACACATAAAGGCATCAGGGGACTTTAATAAAAAACAACACTGATATCAAAAGAGTGAAATATTTATTCAACGCAGATACCATGAATATATACTTTCATGCCAACATTGGGCACTTTGATATAACTGTCTGACTTGTCGTTCTCTAATTAGGCAAAGCTTCCATATGCAGGAGATGCACTGTAACGTATCCTTCACAACCCACATTTACATTTGCAAAATGCACATTTACAGGGCATTTGCATTTACATAGCTTTTTAGACTGTGACATTAAACGCAAATCAACAGATACAATTTAGCTTGGTATAATTGCAGCCACATTTCCATGAAAATTGGCTTTTTTTGTTCTGATCATGGAGAATCAGTGTCTTGTTTCTGTTAGTGATGCTGGGTCTGAAAATAAAATGTCTTATTATATGGATCTGGCACATTATTATCAATCATTTTCTCATTATAGAACACATCTATCTCAAGATATTTAGGGATTCAACATTACATTAATATCACACTAATACCAGGACAGAGTAAGGCCTATTCCACTGGGCACAGATGTCATTTCAAAGTCTAGTTTTATTTGCGTGCAAGGTTTTGTTGTTACACAAACCTCAGTGGTATCCACTATAACCTGGTACCTACTATAACCTGGTACCTACTATAACCTGGTACCCAGTGGCGGCTCCTGAAAAAATTCTCAGGAGGGGCAATTTTTCTGATGATTTAGGTGACCTACACACATTTTAAAAAAGATATGTCCAGCAACAACATGAAGACAGGGGCAGCATATAAGTCAATACCAGAAGCATTTATTGACTGATCTGGGGAGATGGATTCCAGTTTCTGTGACAGATTATAAATAATCTCTGATGCCTTTGTTATATTAGCTTTTGGTTGAATGTACTGTCGTAGTAAATATATAATGTTATAGCTTGGTCTGACTAAAATCTTGTGCATGACCCATTTTGTGTTGGGCGTTTGTTTTCAATCAATGCTGTTCCTATCCTATAACAATGGACAAAAGAGTCCTATCTTGTCAGCCTTGTCAGCAGGTGGCCAAGGACAACACCCACGCCATAGGTCTCTCAGTTCTTCCAACTCACGAGTTCTTGCTCTGAGGACACACACACACACACACACACACACACACACATCATCACTGATAACACACACACACACACACATCATCACTGTTAAACACACACACACACACACACAAAAATCCCCTCTCTTTAGGCTGAACATTTGAAGACAGAGAACCCGACTCAGAGCCAATGCAACAGTGGAGGGGACCTCGCCCAACTCATCAGGACCAATCAGAAGATCAGAACTACTAGATTCAACCTACATCATTTATTGTATAAAATGTCTGCACACAATGTTTTCGGGGCTCTCTTCAGATAGCTCCCTAAGAGTTTGACGAACGAGTCCGTGCACGCGATTCCAGATATCTTTACCTCTGAATAAACTGCCTTTATTATACCATATCCACCCTGTCCAAAGTCTCTACTTGGTCTCAGTTCTCCATTAAACTTGTGATTATCAACAGTACACAACGGTAACAAACAATTGGGGGAACTCACGGGGCAGATAGTAAGGTCGCAGTGACACAGAAAGCAGTTCAATGTCGGGGGTACAGAGTCGCTCTCTTACCAGGATCGATTTTCCCTGTGACTGTGTCAGATCGCGGTCCGCTCTGACCAGGGTGAAGCCGGCCGGCTCCACTTCTCTGTCCGGGACTCTGTCATCCAGCCAAGTCTCCCAGCTGTATTGGATTCCGCTGCCAGCAGCGTTTTCATTATTTAGTCCGTTCGTAGCGGGTATGTACACGATCAACAAGATCAGTCCAAAACCCACCACTGGAAATCCATGGTTGGCAGAATGTTTGTAAACTAAGTGTACAAATTAAAAACATAAAATAACGCCACTAAGTGTACAAATTAAAAACATAAGATAACGCCACACTGCAGGTCGCAACAGAGACGCTGCTAGCCGCTATTTTCTTAGTTACGTTCATGGTTACGTCACGTATGACGAAAGCGCGTAAGTGCAAGCCCACAGACACCCATAGAGATTGTATTGAAAGCTTTGAAATTTGAAAAAAATAGATTTTACATGGGAGTCTATGACAGACTTCTGGGCGATTTTCAACATGACTGAAATCGCCCCAAAAACGGGCGGGGCCATTTGAAGCACGACTTTAGCCTGATTTGACATTTAGTGGCAGTCAGATCAGATTAGAACACTGATAACTACTGTTGCCGTGATATAATTGATTAGAAAAAAAATCCCTTCCTTTTCCCGTTTGGCAGTGCGTCGCCCATATCGCCCTATTGAACACACCGCCCCTGCTGGTACCTACTATAACCTGGTATCTACTATAACATGGTACCTACTATAACCTGGTACCTACTATAACCTCAGTGGTACCTACTATAACCTGGTACCTACTATAACCTGGTACCTACTATAACCTGGTACCTACTATAACCTGATACCTACTATAACCTGGTACCTACTATAACCTGGTACCTACTATAACCTGGTACCTACTATAACCTGGTACCTACTATAACCTGGTACCTACTATAACCTGATACCTACTATAACCTGGTACCTACTATAACCTGGTACCTACTATAACCTGGTACCTACTATAACCTGATACCTACTATAACCTGGTACCTACTATAACCTGGTACCTACTATAACCTGGTACCTACTATAACCTCAGTGGTACCTACTATAACCTGGTACCTACTATAACCTGGTACCTACTATAACCTGATACCTACTATAACCTGGTACCTACTATAACCTCAGTGGTACCTACTATAACCTGGTACCTACTATAACTTGGTACCTACTATAACCTGGTACCTACTATAACCTCAGTGGTACCTACTATAACCTGGTACCTACTATAACCTGGTAACTACTATAACCTGATACCTACTATAACCTGGTACCTACTATAACCTCAGAGGTACCTACTATAACCTCAGTGGAACCTACTATAACCTGGTACCTACTATAACCTGGTACCTACTATAACCTGGTACCTACTATAACCTGATACCTACTATAACCTGGTACCTACTATAACCTCAGAGGTACCTACTATAACCTCAGTGGAACCTACTATAACCTGGTACCTACTATAACCTGGTATCTACTATAACCTGGTACCTACTATAACCTGGTACCTACTATAACCTGGTACCTACTATAACCTGGTACCTACTATAACCTGGTACCTACTATAACATGGTACCTACTATAACCTGGTACCTACTATAACATGGTACCTACTATAACCTCAGTGGTACCTACTATAACCTGGTATCTACTATAACCTCAGTGGAACCTACTATAACCTGGTACCTACTATAACCTGGTACCTACTATAACCTGGTACCTACTATTACCTGGTACCTACTATAACCTGGTACCTACTATAACCTGGTACCTACTATAACCTGGTACCTACTATAACCTGGTACCTACTATAACCTGGTACCTACTATAACATGGTACCTACTATAACCTGGTACCTACTATAACCTGGTATCTACTATAACCTGGTACCTACTATAACCTCAATGGTACCTACTATAACCTGGTACCTACTATAACCTCAGTGGTACCTACTATAACCTCAGTGGTACCTACTATAACCTCAGTGGTACCTACTATAACCTGGTACCTACTATAACCTCAATGGTACCTACTATAACCTGGTACCTACTATAACCTGGTACCTACTATAACCTCAGTGGTACCTACTATAACCTCAATGGTACCTACTATAACCTGGTACCTACTATAACCTGGTACCTACTATAACCTGGTACCTACTATAACCTGGTACCTACTATAACCTCAGTGGTACCTACTATAACCTCAGTGGTACTACTATAACCTCAGTGGTACCTACTATAACCTGGTACCTACTATAACCTGGTACCTACTATAACCTGGTATCTACTATAACCTCAGTGGTACCTACTATAACCTGGTACCTACTATAACCTGGTACCTACTATAACCTGGGTACCTACTATAACCTGAGTGGTACCTACTATAACCTGGTACCTACTATAACCTGAGTGGTACCTACTATAACCTGGTACCTACTATAACCTGGTACCTACTATAACCTCAGAGTGAACCAAATGGATTGCCAATGTTAGACTAAAAAGCAGATGAGAGAAACCATCTTGTCAATACAAAGAGAGAGAGAGAGAGAGGAGAGAGAGAGAGAGAGAGGAGAGAGAGAGAGAGAGAGAGAGAGAGCGAGCGAGAGAGGAGGAGAGAGAGAGAGGAGAGAGAGAGAGAGGGAGAGAGAGAGAGAGAGGAGAGAGAGAGAGAGAGAGAGAGAGGGAGAGAGAGAGAGAGAGGAGAGGGAGAGAGAGAGAGCGAGAGAGAAA